>NC_053028.1:112089226-112186775 GCF_003073215.2 Triticum urartu
CACAGAGAGCCACGAAACCACTTTTCCACCGCCGCAACCTTCTGTACCCGTGAGATCCCATCTTGGGGACTTTTTCGGCGATCTGCCGGAGGGGGAATCGATCACAGACGGATTCTACATCAACACCATAGTCTCTCCGATGAAGCGTGAGTAGTTTACCACAGACCTTCAGGTCCATAGTTATTAGCTAGATGGCTTCTTCTCTCTCTTTGATTCTCAATACAAAGTTCTCCTCGATGTTCTTGGAGATCAATTCGATGTAATACTCTTTTGCGGTGTGTTTGCCGAGATATGATGAATTGTGGGTTTGTGAACAAGATTATCTATGAATATTATTTGGTTCTTTTCTGAATTCTTGTATGCATGATTTGATATCTTTGCAAGTCTCTTCGAATTATTGGTTTAGTTTGGCCTACTAAATTGATCTTTCTTGCAATGGGAAAAGTGATTAGCTTTAGGTTCAATTTTGCGGTGTCCTTTCCTAGGGGCAGCAAGGTACATATTGTATTGTTGCCATTGAGTATAAAAAATGGGGTTTATATCATATTGCTTGAGTTTATCCCTCTCCATCATGTCATCTTGCTCAAAACGTTACTCTGTTCTTATGAACTTAATACTCTAGATGCATGCTGGATAGCGGTTGATGTGTGGAGTAATAGTAGTAGATGCAGAATCGTTTCGATTTACTTGACACGAACGTGATGCCTATATTCATGATCATTGCCTAGATATTCTCATAACTATGCGCTTTTCTATCAATTGCTCGGCGGTATTTTGTTCACCCACCATAATACATGCTATCTTAAGAGAAGCCACTAGTGAAACCTATGCCCCCGGGTCTCTTTCTTATTATATTGCATCTCTTTTATTTACATCGCATCTCGTTTACTATTTGCAATCTTTACTTTCCAATCTATACAACAAAAATACCAAAAATATTTACTTTACTATATTTATCAGATCTCACTTTTGCGAGTGACCGTGAAGGGATTGACAGCCCCTTTATCGCGTTGATTGCAAGGTTCTTGATTGTTTGTGCAGGTACTAGGTGACTTGTGCGTTATCTCCTACTGGATTGATACCTTGGTTCTCAAAAACTAAGGAAAATACTGACGCTACTTTGCTACATCACCCTTTCCTCTTCAAGGGAAAACCAACGCATACTCAAGAGGTAGCACTGGTGGAGAGTATATACTACTATCGGAGGAGCGGAAGAGACCAGAGGTGAAGGCAACAAGAGTGGAAGAAGGAAAGAAGGGCGGTTTGGGCGGAAAAAGGAGGAGAAAGATGAGGCTTTAGCCTGCTGGCGATGGTTGAGGCTCATGTTGTGGTACAACTATTGACGATGCGCTTTTTGTTTACTAGCACACAATTTCTTTTAAGAATACTGGAGTTTGGTAATTTGTGACGGTCTTCTTTTGGTGATATGAAGTCGTTTCTTCATGGAGAAAGATCAGTGACAACTGTGATTTTCCACGACCGGAAGACATGTGGCTCTAGGCTCCTTACACGTATGTATGAGATGTGGCGCTATTTTCCAAAATGACAGCTCACTATGTCCAGTAGATATAAAACCTTGGCATGTTGGGAGATTTGACCCTGCAAGCGACAAAAGATACCGCCACACAACTATAGCCATGGACATCACGCAATGGAAATCCAGGACGCACTATTTTTGTCACTATGGCAATGCGTGCGAGATTAGGTGTTCGAAACTACGTCTTGTTTTCACTTTACATTCTTCGTTTTACATGCTAGCACCACACTTATAGATCTTTTTTTATATGTTCATTTTGTTCTTGTTGAGGCTTTCATTGCCCTGTTTTTTAAAAAGAATACTAGATAATTTGTGACGGTCTTCTTTTGGCAATATGAAGCCGTTTCTTCGTCGAGACAGATCAATGACAACTGTGGTTTTCCATGACCAGAAGACATGTGGTTCTAGGCTCCGTACACGTATGTATGAAACATGGCCCTATTTCCCAAAACAATAGATCACTATATCCAGTAGATATAAAACCTTGGCGTGTTAGGAGATTTGACCCTGCAAACCACAAAAGATACCGCCACATAACTATAGCCATGGACATCACACAATAGACATCGAGGACATGCTATTTTTGTCGCTATGGCAATGCATGCAAGATTAGGTGTTCGAGACTACATCTTGTTTTTTCACTTTACATTCTTCGTTTTGTGCTAGAAAAAAACATCGATTATTCTCGAGCCCTGAATATTAGTTCTCATCAATACACTTCCATGCTACCACCACACTTATAGATCAATTAATTATATATTTTTATCGCAAATACAAATAGAGTTTCAACTTGTGCAACCTGTTGTTCGATGACTTTTGGCTATATCATCTGGAGGTCCTTTTCCAAAAAGAAACTATGTTGATTTACAAAGAGGGGGAACTATACCGGGGAATTGAAATTTGGGGTACTCACCATGACGGAGAGATAAGACTGGGCACGTGAGATGAAGTCAAGCAAGAGGGCGAATGCGCATACACGGGGCTGCTGGTAAGTATATACTATTACCAGAGAAGGAGAAGGATTGAGCAGAGGTGTAGGCAACAGGAGAGAGAAGGAAAGGGGGTTGTTTGGCGGAGAAAGGAGGAGAAAGCCATAGCCTTTGGCTTTACATTACTTGGACACCATTTCTTTTCCGTGTATCTTTTTGTAGGGACTGGTGGGATGGGGTGGGTGTAGCAAAGCATAGGTTTTTTTGCTCTGCTTTTTCTTTTGTTGTCATGTTTTTCTATTGTCTTCTCGGACAATAGATCTGGCATAGCCAAATACTATTTTATATGCTCAACCTTGTTCGTTCATTGCTCTGGTTCTTGAAGGGTATTACAGTTTGGTCATTTGTGTCTGTTTTATTTTTGGGGATATGAAATTGTTACTACGCCAAGAGAATATATGAAATTGACTGGTATCGCTATAAAACTAGCAAGATATCTTGAGATTCACTCTGGTCACCACAGTTGGCTTCCATTCGGTCCATCTCATGCCAAATTGGTTTAATGACAATTGAGTTTTTCAACAACCGGAAGACATGTGGTTCTACGCTCCATACACAAATGTATGATACATGGAACTATTTCCAAAAGATAGCTCACTATGTTCTTTCACTACTTTGCTTCTTCAATAGTAGCAGAATTTGGTAATTTTTGCCTTTTTTCTTGCCAGATATGGAACCATACCCTGGTTAGAAAATATATCGAACTGGCTGGTATCGATGTAAAACTAGCAAGATACTCCCTCCGTCCCATAATATAAGAGTGCTTTTAACACTACACTAGTGTTGAAAATGCTCTTATATTATGAGACGACGGGGGTAGATATCATGAGATTCACTCCGGCCGCTACACAGTTGGCTTCCATTTAGTCTGCTTTTTGCCAAGTTGGTTCAATGACAATTGGGTTTTTGCACAACTGGAAAATGTGGTTCTTTGCTCCAACATGTGTGTATGAAACATGGTGCTATTTCCAACATGATGGCTCATTATTTCTAGTAGATATTAAACCTTGTCGTATTGGGAGATTTGACCATACAAATGACAAAGGATATGGTAACATGACTATAGCCATGGACATCACATAACAGACACCGAGGACATGCTATTTTTTGTTGCTACGACATTGTGTCCTAGATTAGGTGTTCAGAACTACATCTTATTTTCATTTTACCTTCTTCATTTTGTGTTAAAAAGCATCCATCTATTCTTGATCCCTGACTTTAATTCTCATCAATACACTTTCATACTATCGGCGCACTCATCTGTAAATTAACTAATTTTATATCGAAGCTAAAAATATCTTTGCAACTTGTGCAGTTGGTCGCTCGATGATTTTTAGTTATGTCATCTTGAGGTTTGGCGGTGCTACGGCCCATGGGTACCTCATCGGAAGCTGGCCCAAGTAGGCCGGCCTAGTGTCCCCCTAGGTTGGTTATGTCATGGACCGGCTATCACGGCCCATGGCCCCTACAACAAGAGAGACGTGGAGGACTTGGGGTACGTACACAAGGAGACCGACGTCTAGGAGGACTCATCCATAACAGACTAGGATAATGTAACCTAGAGCCCCAGTGCCCATATAAGCCGAGGCTAGGGTAGTCGAAGGTGATAGAGAACCATAAAGCTATTTCTCAACCACTCGATCATTGTAACTCCTATACGGAAGCAATATACATGAACATGAAGTAGGGTTTTACCTCCTCCTGGAGGGCTTGAACCTAGGTAAATCCTTCCATGTTTCCCATCCGTTCTACTTGTCTAGTCAAAATACCATATCGAGGGAATTGTTGAAAAATACTCCAACAAAGTCCTTTAAGAAATAAATTATGATGATTTACAAAGAGGGAGAATTATACCGTGGAGGAGAGACGGGGCTGCACACAGGAGATGACATGCATGCAAACTCGGAGCCGGGGGAGAGTATATATTGTTATTGAAGAAGGAGCAGGAGAGAGCGGAGGTGAAGGCAACTGGAGGGAGAGAAGGAAGGAGGGGAAGTTTGGGTGCAGAAAGGAGGAGAAAGATGGAGGTTTTGGCTTGCTGACGATGAAGGCCGAAGAAACTTTGGGACTAACTGATGAGGCTAACATTATGGCACAACTGTTAGTGCTGTGTTTGTTTACTTCCACACCTTTTTCTTGTCATCTATTGTTGTAGTGAATATTTGATTATGTTTTTTTGTAACAATGGTATTTGGAGTAGATGAGGTGGAATGAGTGGAACAAACATAGGTTTTCTATCTTTGTTTTCCTTTCAGCATCACTCTTTCTTATTGCACAATACGCGTAGCATATTGATTTTTTTGTTTCTTTTAGGGTAGAAATTAGAAAATGTCCTTTGCTTGATTAGCTTGTTCTTGTTGAGGCTTGTACCGCCTTTCTTCTTGAAGAAAAAAGAACGAGTCTGGTGATTGGTGTTAGTTCCATCCTAGTAAGATTGAAATCGTGCATACTAGACATCTAAGATGAGCTATTTTCCATTTTTTGTTGCAGCAAAAGCTAAAATCAGGTGACTTAAACAACTCTTCTTTTTTATTCGCATTCTCCACTTTGCATTAGAAAAACCTCTGTTTCTCTTTCATGTCTCTCACTTGTCAGTTCTCTCCAATGCACCTCGATACCACCCCAACCTTATATATAAAGTATAGAGTAACAATTATGGACGTGACCTTTTGGCCCTCAGGAGTAGATGCTCCCTAATGAACAGTAAATTCAAAACAAATAGTAAATAAAATTTAAAAATTCTTTTTTTTGTAGATGTTCATGCTAATGTAGCAGTGTGCTTGGCAATTTTCATGGGATACAGGGTAGCAGTACTTCGTCAGTGAAAAAAATAGGTGTAACATCTGGAAGTAACATTTGGCATTCGACTTTTTTTGCACGGGTCAAAATGCTTAAGTTTTTTCCCTCAAAAATTGCAGGTAGCATCTGAGTGTGACAATGAACACATTGAATTATTTTTCAGAATAAATTGACATTTGCAAACAACATTTTTGGCACGCAGGAGCATGTGCTCCCTAAAGCCAAATTGAATATCCAAGCAATTATGGCTTTGTTTGCAACATGTGCAACCAGCTCCTTAACGTTCTGATGTACTCCTCAATCCCTCTTTAACAAAATGTAGGACGTTTTTTTGTAGCCAACTACACCAAAACGCGGTGTATTGAACGAGTATCATTTTAGGGTTATTTTCAAATGGAAAATATGCTAATTTAGAAAGACAGATAATTGTAACAGGTTCGTAGGAACATATAACTATTCAAATTCACACATTAGGGCCTTGTTTGGATACCGTGTTTTAATAGAACTAGTTTTCCGTCAACTGAGGCAACCGCCTAACAAACTAAAACCATGTTTGATTATCGCAGATAAAACATGAATAAGTAGGATTCAGTTTCTACAAAACCAGGAATATGCATTTTGCGAAAAACCACTATTAGTCGTTTTTGTGAAAACACGATTACAGAAACTCAACGTAACTAATTTATCCTTCTGCAACAAATTCATTAGCGCACATTTTCTTCAGATTGTTGACTTCGAGAAGCAGTGCTGTACCGTCGTCTTGTGTGTTGAGTGGTAGAGGCCACCGCCGTTCGCATGCGCCAAGTCGTTGACGGAAAGAAGCTGCCGTCGTGCGCGCACGCCAAGGCACCGAGTCCAAGTGGCAGCAGCCGGCCGCGCGCGCGCCGTGTTGCTGAGGGGAAGTGGCTGCCGCAGTACACGAACGCGCGAGTTGTTGAGGGAATCGGCCACTGCCGCCGTCCGTGCTTGCCGACGTCGAGGTAAAGCAGCCGCTGCGCACGGCGAGTCGTCGAGTGGAAGTCCTTGCCGCCGTCCGCACCCTTCAGTGGCGTCTACCTGGTGAAGCGCCAACGGAGGGGAGCCGAGCAATAGATGGCGGCAAAAGGCACTGATTCATTTACGACCGACAGGAATGAAGCAGCGGTGTCAACGAGCTAATGGCGGAGGAGAATCAGAGGGGCCTGGGGATGAACTGGAGGGGAGCAGCGGCACATGCGTGCTTCGATGAAGAAGACATGGCGGCTAATTTGGGGAAAGTAGTGACGAGCGAAGTTTACGAACGGGAGAAGACACTCATAAGTCACGGGCTATCCAAGCAAATAACTGAAGCGGCCAGTTTTTTACTTTTCTAATCCAAACATAGTTTTGTATAAACTGGTTATTCACAAAAACGTAGATAAAACCGATTTTCCTTAAAACCAGCTTAAAATGCATTTTCCATAATCCCATCGCTAATCTCCTCTATCCAAACAACCACTAGACATTCAATTTTTGTTGAACACAAGACATTCCAATTGATTGTTGTTATTAGTGAACTTTGAGAAGAAAAAAACAACTACTACCATCAACATCCCCTCCCAAAAGAAAACCACCACCAGCTTCGGGGGTAGCAGATTATGCAAAACTCCAAGGGCTAAACCGAGAGAAACAATCCTGTTGATAACAACATTTTTTTTAAAGACCGGTTCCACGTCACGGCGAGAGTCTGACCAGGTTAGGTTGTGACGTTGCTCTAAAGTAGGCCCTGTTTGATATTATTTGGTTTCTTCGGGACCCACATTTGGCAGCACCTGGGGAGAAGGATGTTGTCTTGTGGCCCAGACAGGATACGATGCGCCCATCTTTTCTCCTCTTCAAATAAAACAAAGGCACCGCATCCTTTTAAAAAAAGGTACTCTGCATCATCAAACTTCAATCACTTTTCAGTGGTAGGAAGATTGAAGTAATACCTCCCATGTAACGGAAAGGATCATGTGAGGCTTTGTGTCATTTAGAAATTATTAGTTAAGTAATTTTTTTCCTTTTCCCGTTATTATTACTACTATGTGGGGCATTTCACCGTATCTTTCTACAGTCAACCTGTTCCGGAATGCACCGTTAGTTTCCGCGAGTTTGTTGAGTTGAAACGGTAAAAGGCTCACGGCGCAGGAAACGCGCTGCCCGCGCCCGCGAATTGTGGCACGGGATCGGATGGGATCGGATCGGCTTGCAGAGTCGTACCGCAACTGCCGCTGCCGCTGCTCACGCTAACCACTCTCCATCGTCCTAACTGATCAACCTTTGACTAAGCTCGCGCCTAACGGCCATATTGTCAGGGCCTAGACACGGATCATATGTCCACTCCACCGCCGGCTTCCGAGGGCAAGTGGCGGCAGGCAGGCAGGGTTGGTAGTCATTTGACGAGCATGCAGGCGTGAGTATAAAATGTATTTGTTGGTCCAGTACAATGGCCTGCCCAAACCAACATCATATGATGTGATGTTGCTTCCAAGAAAACTGATCCATCATTTGGCCGCATATTATATCTCTCGTATGAAGATATGCAAGCGACGCATTCCTCCAAAACCGGTTATCGTGGTTTGGTTGACTCACTCTTGGTCAACAGGCAGCTGATATATATAGCCCATTTGTGATACCAGTAGTAGTATTATTGATCTACGTCTACCTGGCTAAGACAACGAGTGTTTGAGTAGGAGCTAATCATGCGGGAATTTTGAGCAGTGGTCGATCAGAACCAGTGCTTACAGCCAAAGCAACGCCCATTCGCATCCATGCACTCATCGGTGTGCTTGCCCCGATCACTCGAAATCATGGCAGATACCATTAGCAAAAGTTGTACGCATGGCTGCTAGCCTGCCATAGTCTAACCCCTCCTTGCACAGAAATATGTCACGTGCAGAACCTCTTTATCAGCCCTATGGAAATTTTATACCGAACAATATAATCAATGCAGACTTGAATACAATTGAGAATCAAGCCGGTGTGGTCTTTATATGGCGAGTAAAATGTCATGGAACCATGCAAGGTTGTGAGGAACTGAGGATGTGGTCCCACATCAAATAGAGTACATATCCAATGCTCTTTCCTATATAAACATGGAGAAGGGATGCGTGTATTTTGTACTTCAGAAAAGCTGACCGACTTGAAGCTCATTTGGCCATCCTTATTTTGGATACATGTAGTAGGACTTCGACTAGGCCTGAGAGGTATCCAAGAATGCAGGATAGTTTCCAAATCTATAAGTGCAGCGATGTCCTTGCTTCGTTCATCTAGAGATAACAGTACATGGTCTGCAATGGCATGTCATTTCACCACCTCAGGGCCAGGGGCTACCTCTGTTGTCGCCTTAATCTCCTTGAGGTGGATGGGATGGTCTATGGAGTCATACTGCATGAGGGCAATATTCCTCCTGATCCTTGTTGTTTGCCTCCAAGTTGCCAGGGTCCCCTCCCTCCTAGACCTTGCGCTCCTTAATTTGGTTCAAGCATGTGCTGGCAGTCGACAGTGAAACTGGTGGTGCTCGCGCCCTATCATGGTTGGCCGTGTTCTGCTAGAAGCTGTCGTCAAGGTCCCATGTGGTTTACCCTTCATGTATCCTTTTGGGTTGGTAGTGTTTATTTTCAGGTCGTGGGTCCTTCGTGCTTGTGTTTCATGCTTTAGGCCTATCTTAGGTACGCTGTTCGTACGGTGTTGTTTGGATTGCGCGATCTCAAGTGAAGTAAGCATTGTGCCGTTTTCGATGTTATACTCCCTTTCTTCTTAATGAGTTACATGCATCCAATATGGTTTAGAAAAACAACATATGCTTCAGACTGTGGCTCCAGCCAACGATCCAAAAGAACACTCCAAGCGACATACAGTAAATAGTGAAACCATCTCAACACAGAAGCCTCACGTAGTCACCTCGTCCCCCAAAAAAGCTAGGGTTCCTCAGCTTCCTGTCGGCACCGCCACCAGTCTGCCTCGTCTCCAGTGGCCTTAGGGCCATGGCGGTGCGGTGGATCCCGGCCCTTACTGGCCGGAGGGCTTCGTTTTTAGATATTCCTTCAAGTTTTGTTAGGGTTTGCGTCGTACACGGCAGCGGCTTTTAGAACATGGAATAAGCTTCTCCCTGCGTAGCCCACATACTAGTGGTGCGTGTGGAGGTGTGTCTCCGGTGGATCTGTCCTTAATGGATTTGCTTGAATCTGGTCGTAGTTCGTCCAAGTCTGTTTAGCTTCAGATTGGGTGCTTTTGATCTACGCTACTCATCAATGGCGACGGTTGCTGTTCTGGTGTGCTGGTCCTATGAGGTCTTAGCACGACGACTTCCCGACTGTTTACTACAACAAATTTTCCAAGCTCCGGCAAGGGAGGGGCGATGATGGCGACGCACCTTCAGCTTGCTTCAGTGATTGTAGTCGTCACTAGATGGTCTAGGGATCCAGATGTAATTTTTATTATTTCTAGTGTTCGTTGTATTGTCATAATTGAAGATAAATAAAACGGAAGTTTCTAGAAAAAAAAACACAAGAAAGAACTTCACTGCCGGCGGCTCTACATGCCAAACGTACAGCTAGCTAGCAGCTTGGGTTGGTTTACCCTTCACGTACTCTTTTTGGGTTAGTTTTCAACTCCATCGCCGGCTTCCGAGGGCAAGTGGCGGCAGGCAGGCAGGGTTAGTCCTCATTTGACGAGCATGCAGGCGTGAGTGTAAAATACGTATATTGCTTGTTCTTTGGTCCGGAATGTATAGTATTTCTTGGTACTTACTACGAAGCAGAGACCCACCCGAACCAACATCCTATGATGTGATGTTGCTTCCAAGAAAACTAATCCATCATTTGGGCACATATTATAGTATCCCGTATAAAGATGTGCATGCATGCGACGAATTCCTCGTAAACCAGTTATCGTGCTTGGTTGATTCACTCTTGGTCAACAACCCGATATATAGCCTATTTTTTATTCTAGTACTATTGATCTAATGTGGTAGCCCCGGTGAAGACAGTGAGTGTTTGAGTAGGTCAGCTAGTCATTCGAAGATCTTGAGTAGTTAGTCACAATGCTTACAGCCAAAGCCTTCTGCATCCATGCATTCATCGGTGTGTTTGCCCAATCATGGCGGATACTGTGAGCAAGTTGTATGCATGGCTGCTAGCCTACCAAAGTCTAGCCCCTCCTTGCACAGAAATATGTAACGCGCAGAACCGCTTTTATCAACCCTATAGAAAATTTATACCAAGCGATATAATCAGTGTAGACTTGAATATACCCAAGAATCAAATTGGTGTGTTGTTTATATGGCGTGTACAATGTCACTGAACTATGTAAGGTTCTGAGGTTGTGGACCAACATCAAATAGGGTACAATCTCATTGCTCTTCCTATATAAACAGGGAGAAAGAATGCGTGCCTCTCTACTTCACAGAAGCTGACCGATTTGAAGTTCATTTAGCAACCCTTATTTTTTTGGATATAGGCAGTAGGACTAGGACTAGACCTGAGAGGCATTCGAGAATGCAACGTTTCAGATTCTCTAAGTGTAACGATGTTCTTTGTCTGTTCTTCTAGAGACAACCGTACAAGGTCTTCAATGGTACAAGGAGTCTGTACTATGGGTATCTTGCAACATTTTAATGTCATGCTACACAAATAACACTTCGCTTGTGTCCCCAACAGTTCTAACAAGAGTGTCAACCTTGCTAGTCTTGCTAGTTACACAAAGCAATTAAAAGATAATCTGCAATGAATATTTTTGGTAGAGCATAAAAGTTGATAAAAGGTGATTCTTAGGCTAAAAACTAAACCGGGGTTAACAGGTCCACCAAGTGCATTTCTCCAATACATAAAAGTGCGTTAAGTAACTTGATCATTTGACAAAGTGAAATGAAATATTTTGTACTTATGTCAGACATATGACAATGTTTCTTTCTATATAGGTAATACGTCCAAATACTATAGACCAAAATCTTCCTACATCCAGAGCTAAATATCCCGTTCATAGCCCGAGATCCGTCTACACGATCTGAACACTAAGTCTAAACACAGGGAATTTCTTTAAGCATGATGACATATTGTTTTGTGCAGGGGACTATCAATCCTCTACTTAACCTTAACCCTTCACTAGTAGAAAAAGGGTCAAACGTGAAGCATATTAGTGCCGGTTTGAATTTGAGCCGGCACTAATGTGTACATTAGTGCCGGTTCCAACGGCTAGCCGGGCCGTTCTCATTAGTACCGGTTTGTGGCGAACCTTTAGCACCGGTTCGTGCCACGAACCGGTACTAAAGTGAGTGGTGGTAGGATGTTGTCAGTCCGGGGCCCCTCCAGCACCTTTAGTATCGGGTCGTATCACGAACCGGTACTAAAGGTCGTCCTACATAGACCCTTCGTTCACCTGAGCTCGCTCTGTTCTTCCCCTTTCCCCTCTCCTCTCTATTCTTTTCCCTCTTCCTCTCAAGCTCATCACACATTTTGCCCAAGATTTGAAGGCCCCCATCCATTCAAATGATCACAAAGGTTAGCAACCTTTTCCTTTCATCTCTCATTGCTAGATTAGCTCGTGCAATGCTTTATATAGTGATTGATTTTTGAGTTTAGTAATTTGGAAGGAATTATATATATGTGCTAGTATTTGATTTATATGCAATTTGAGGTCAAAAATAACACTTAGTTTTGCATATGTAGGTGTGGTTTACTTAGTACCTTCTAAATCTCCGTCGTAACCATTGTCGATCGCTCGCAACGTCCCGTCGCCGGCACCACCTTGTGGTGAGCCTCTTGTTCATGAAGTTTTATATAAAAAATGATGTTTGTGTGATTTGGATATATAGTTACTTGTATAATTATCTTATCCATACGTTGTTTGTTATGCATACTGCCATGGTTTTGATATCCGTCCCCGTCGGCCCTCGTCCGGGTTATGATTCGGATGTGGTATATTCTCTTTTAAACTATTCATTGCATTTCGTGTTTATGACAAATTATGCCCATCAAGTTGACATAGATATTTGTATGTAGGAGGTAGTTGAACCCGAAATTCCAACCGACCCTATTGTCGAGAGGTTAAATTTAGTTGAAAGAGAAAACGAGGACTTGAAGGAAAAATTGAAAAGAATTGAGGGGGAGAAGATGGAATTGGAGTTGCATGTTGCCGATGTCGTCGATGATCACAAGATTAAGATGGAGAAAATGCGCTTGAAGATTAGAAAGATTAGAAAATATGCCATTCATTTGAGGCTTGGTATCATTATGCTGTTGGATCAATTGTTACCTTAGTTGCGATCTTGATCGCATTTGTTGTTGCATTTAAATTCTTTAGCTAGAGAGTTATTTGTTTGTTGCATTTAAGTGTTGTATGATCTTTATGTATGAACTTTATGTATTGTATTAGTTTGATGTTTTTGGTGCTGTGTATTGAAGATGAGCCGGCAATGGATGTACGATGACCGATGCTCTCCCGAGTTCATTAATGGTGTGGGTACTTTTCTGCTTGCGGCTGAGGCAAACAAGCGAGCGGATGGTTTTATGTATTGTCCATGTGCTGGCTGTAAGAATGGTCGCAATTACTCTACGTCAAGAACCATTCACGTCCACCTGTTTGAGTCCGGTTTCATGCCCCACTATAATGTTTGGACCAAGCATGGAGAAAGAGGGGTTATGATGGAAGACAATGAAGAAGAAGAGGACGACGACAGCTATCCTGGCCATGGGTTCCCTGAATACGATGATACAACAATGAGGAAAGAAGCTGAGCCGGTAATACGGGAAGAAGATGAGCCGGCAATGCGGGAAGAAGCTGAAGAAGAGGCATCGGATGAGCCCATTGATGATCTAGGTCGGGCCATTGCCGATGCAAAGATAAATTGCGCAAGTGATTTAGAGAAGAAGAAGTTGCAGCGCATGTTAGAGGATCACAAAAAATTGTTGTACCCGAATTGTGTAGGTGACAAGAAAAAGCTGGGCACCACACTGGAATTGCTGCAATGGAAGGCAGAGAATGATGTATCTGACAAGGGATTTGGAAAGTTGCTGGTAATGATAAAGGATATGCTTCCAAAGGACAACGAATTGCCCGAGAGTACGTACCAAGCAAAGAAGGCTGTCTGCCCTCTAGGGTTAGAGGTGCAGAAGATACATGCATGCCCTAATGATTGCATCCTCTACCGCGGTGAGTATGAGGATTTGAACGCTTGCACGGTATGCGGTGCATTGCGCCATAAGATCAGCCGCGATGACCCTGGTGATGTCGAGGGCGAGTGCCCCAGAAAGAAGATTCCTGCCAAGGTGATGTGGTATGCTCCTATAATACCACGGTTGAAACGTCTGTTCCAAAACAAAGAGCATGCCAAGGCGATGCGATGGCACAGAGAAGACCGTAAGAAAGAAGGAAAGTTGAGAGTACCCGCTGACGGGTCGCAGTGGAGAAAAATCGAAAGAAAGTACGGGAAGGAGTTTGCAGATGACGCAAGGAACGTATGGTTTGGTCTAAGCGCAGATGGCATTAATCCTTTTGGGGAGCAGAGCAGCAACCATAGCACCTGGCCTGTGACTCTATGTTTGTATAAACTTCCTCCTTGGTTGTGCATGAAGCGGAAGTTAATTATGATGCCAGTGCTCATCCAAGGCCCTAAGCAACCCAGCAACGACATTGATGTGTACCTAAGGCCATTAGTTGAAGAACTCTTACAACTGTGGAATGGAACAGGTGTACGTGCGTGGGATGAGCACATGGGGGAAGAATTTGACCTAAAGGCGTTGCTGTTCGTGACCATCAATGATTGGCCTGCTCTCAGTAACCTTTCAGGACAGACAAACAAGGGATACCGCGCATGCGCGCACTGTTTGGACGATACCGACAGTATATATTTGGCTAATTGTAAGAAGAATGTGTACCTGGGACATCGTCGATTTCTTCCGAGCAGGCATCCCGTAAGAAAGAAAGACAAGCATTTCAAAGGCGAGGTGGATCACCGGACAAAGCCTCGCCACCGTACTGGTGCTGATGTATATGATATGGTCAAGGATTTGAAGATGGTCTTTGGAAAGGGTCCTGGTGGACAACCTGTTCCGAATGACACTGACGGACGCGCACCCATGTGGAAGAAGAAATCTATATTTTGGGACCTGCCCTATTGGAAAGACCTAGAGGTCCGCTCCGCAATCGACGTGATGCACGTGACGAAGAATCTTTGTGTGATCCTGCTTGGCTTCTTGGGTGTGTATGGGAAGACAAAAGATACACCCAAGGCACAGGAGGACCAGCAACGTATGCACGGAAAAGACGGCATACATCAGGGTCATGCAAGCTACGCTCTTACCAAAGAAGAGAAGGAAATCTTCTTTGAATGCCTGCTTAGTATTAAGGTACCGTCTGGCTTCTCATCGAATATAAAGGGAATAATAAACATGGCAGAGAAAAAGTTCCAGAACCTAAAGTCTCATGACTGCCACGTGATTATGACGCAACTGCTTCCAGTTGCATTGAGGGGGCTTCTACCGGAAAACGTTCGATTAGCCATTGTGAAGCTATGTGCATTTCTCAATGCAATCTCTCAGAAGGTAATCGATCCAGAAATCATACCAAGGTTAGAGAATGATTTGGTGCAATGTCTTGTCAGTTTCGAGTTCACCTATGCAATCCCACCATCCTTCTTCAACATCATGACGCACGTCCTAGTTCACCTATGCGAAGAGATTAACGTTTTGGGTCATGTATTTCTACACAATATGTTCCCCTTTGAGAGGTTCATGGGAGTCTTAAAGAAATATGTTCATAACCGTGCTAGGCCAGAAGGAAGCATCTCCAAGGGCCATGAAAATAAGGAGGTCATTGAATTTTGTATTGACTTTATTCCTGACCTTAAACCGATTGGTGTTCCTGAATCGCGGCATAAGGGAAGACTGGATGGAAAAGGCACGCTATGAGGGGAACAAATAATATGTATGGACGGACATTCTCTCACTGAAGCACACTACACAGTTCTACAGAATTCCGCCTTGGTGGCTCCGTATATGGATGAACACAAGAATTTGCTACGCTCCAAACACCCGGAGCAGTCTAATGACTGGATTACACGTGAACAAACCAGGAGTTTCGCCAGCTGGTTGCAGACACGTACCATGCATGACACGTCTATTGAAGATGACCTGTACTTGCTGTCCCGGTTACCATCTTCGAATATAATGACTTTCAAAGGATACGAGATAAATGGTAATACATTTTACACAATCGCCCAAGATAAGAAGAGCACCAACCAAAACAGTGGTGTCCGCTTTGATGCAGAAACCAAGACAGGAAAGGAAACATATTATGGTTATATACAGGACATATGGGAACTTGACTATCGACGTGGTTTGAAGGTCCCTTTGTTTCGGTGCAAATGGGTCAATATGACACGAGGCGGGGTAACGGAAGACCCGCAGTACGGAATGACAACAGTGGATCTCAACAATCTTACGTATGCAGACGAACCATTCGTCCTAGCCAATGATGTGGCACAGGTTTTCTATGTGAAGGACATGTCTACCAAGCCAAGAAAAAGAAAAGATAAGGAAGCGAATGCATCGTACGATGAGCCAAAGCGGCACATAGTTCTTTCTGGGAAGAGAAACATCGTGGGAGTGGATGACAAGATAGACATGTCAGAAGATTATGAAAAGTTTGATGAAATTGCTCCATTCATAGTGAATATTGACCCAAGCATCCCGTTAAATGATGAAGATTTTCCATGGTTACGGCGCAAAGGGACACACGCGAAGAAAAAGTTTCACACCCGAAGATCTGGGATGTGATCGGCTTCACTATCATCACTTTCTTCTGTGTTTCACACCCAGGAGGGAGTCTCTATAATAGTTAGGGTAGTTATGTGTTTTGGCATTTGAAACGCGAAGAAATTTTATGTGCAAATAAATTCTTTCATTTTTTCTGATTTTTAAAGTTAAGTTATTCACAAACTAGTGATTCACACTAATTTCAAATAATTCAAAATTTAAACTATTCAAATTTGAAAACTACAGGCAGTAACAGAAAGTTTGTAATTTTTTGTACCTAAAGCAAAAATATTCACAAAGAAACTCTAAATACACAAAAAAACAACTCAAAAATAAATAAAGCAAAAAATTAAAAAAGCCCGCCTACTGGGCCAGAGCGGCCTGCATACGACTAGAAACCCAACCTGTTGTTGGGCCAGGATGCAGGCCCGCAAAGGCCCAGTAGGCCCACAGGGCAGCACAGAATATGTAGGTCCAGTAGGCCTGCTTTGGAGAGGAGCTCGAGAGAGCTACCGCACGGGGGGTTTATAACCAGTGCGGACGCCCCTCGGCTAGCGAGGTGGGACTAAACTTGCCGCACAGCACCTTGCCAGCGCACCCCCTTTAGTACCGGGTGGTGGCTCCAACCGATACTAAAGGGGGGGCCTTTAGTACCGGTTGGAGCCACCACCCAGTACTAAAGGGTGTGCGGTTCCCGCCGCTTGGCCTGGCCAAAACAGGCCTTTAGTACCGGTTGGTGGCTCCAACCGGTACTAAAGGTCCATCCTATATAACTAGATACTTCAAAAATTTCAGTTTCTGATCTGCTTCTTCTCCTCTGCCCCGTCGCCCGCCGCCCCCGTCTCCATATCCCTCGTCGCCGCCCTGTCCCCTTCGTCGCCGCCCCGTCGTCCCCGTCCCCGTCGTCCCCGTCGTCACCGCCGCGCCGTCCCGGCCCGTCCCGCGTCGTCCCCGTCCCCGTCATCGCCGCCCCGGTTCCCCGTCGTCGCCGCCCGGCCCGTCCCCGTCGTCGCCCCCCGTCCCTGTCCCCGTCGTCGCCATCCCCGTCGTCGCCGCGCCCGTCGCCGTCCCCGTCGCCGCCCCCCGTCGCCTCTCGCCTCGCCGGTGAGCACACACACATACATTTTTTTTCTTTTTTTAGTTATAGAAATAGTTAGTTATATAGCATTGTTAGAAATGTTATAGAAAAGTTAGAATTGTTAGGAATTTTTCTGTTTTTTAGTTATAAAAAAGTTAGAAATTTTTCTTTTTTTAGTTATAGAAATAGTTAGTTATATAGCATTGTTAGAAATGTTATAGAAAAGTTAGAATTGTTAGGAATTTTTCTGTTTTTTAGTTATAAAAAAGTTAGAAATTTTTCTTTTTTTAGTTATAGAAATAGTTAGTTATATAGCATTGTTAGAAATGTTATAGAAAAGTTAGAATTGTTAGGAATTTTTCTGTTTTTTAGTTATAGAAATAGTTATAAAAAAGTTAGAAATTTTTCTTTTTTTTAGTTATAGAAATATTAGAAATGTTATACAAATGTTAGTTATATATATAGAAATGTTATAAATTTTTTTCTTCTGTTTTTAGTTATAGAAATATTAGAAATGTTATAGAAATGTTAGTTATATAGCATTGTTAGAAATGTTATAGGAATGTTAGTTATATAGAAATGTTAGAAATTTTAGTTATCAAAATCCAATCATTAAAAAAATGTTACTTTTTCCGGGCATATAGCTAGTTTTTGTTCTCGACGATGCCCGGCCCGCATCCTCGCCGTCGACCCATCCGCGACGACATCCGGCTGACCCATGTCCGGGACTGGGCTCCGCCAGGCTGGCACTGGGAGGTGCTGCCTGGAGGGGCGCGCCGCTTGATGAGGAACCCGGCCCCGGTCGTCGACCCTGATCTCGTTTGGTGGCATTCGCGTGGGCCAGTTTCGGTGCGGAGGGAGCCGGCCCCGCCAGAGGTGGTATGCCGCCGTGTCAGGGAGGAGGACGAGCACGTCCATCGCTACATGGTTGCGTTAGAGGGCGGCAAGTTCTCCAATACCTGGCAGTTTCTTCAGGGATCTCACTTCAGCTATGATCCTGTGAGGGTTCCTTCTCTTTGGGTGTCCACCGCCCGTGCCGCATGATCCGATGATGTATTCGAGATTATATCTATTATTCGAGACGATGTATTCGAGATTATATCTATTATTCGGGACGACGTATTCGAGATTATATTCGATGGTGCTTATTATGTACTATGATTGATTCAGTTTTTCCTTATTAATTGATTGCATCCATGCATTGTAATTTGAATATATTTCTTTTGGATTAGTTAAACAAAACCTATGGCGGACAATACCGACAGAGAGGGAGAAGAGGCCCTGTTCAATATCATACGCAATCCTCGCCGGCCAGATGATGATCAGAATGAAGAAGATTATGACGGCTCCGAATATCTAAACAACACCGGGGAGGGTGATATGATATTCGATCGCGACGACCGAATTGATGAAGTCATGAACTATGAACATGACGAAGAAAATGTTGATCTTGAAACAACAAAGACCGGCGAGGTATATATATTTATATAAGCAGGCATCTGGTGATCATCACATGTTTTAAATGACTTGAAGATATATTAACGAGTCGATCTTTCTTCTTTCAGCCATCCGGATCGAGCAAATCTTCAGGCAACAGGACGAAACGAGGCCCGAACAAAAATTTGAAGGAGGGCGTAAAGTACAATATCGAGGTAATCAGACCTAATGGCGAACCATTCACGCCTAAGAAGATTGCGGACAAGTTCGTTCGTCAGTGCGGAGTTCTTGTGAAGGACCAACTCCCGATCTCCATTCAAGAATGGAGAGAGCCAGCAAAGCCACGTCCAGGAGTTACTTTTGTCGACGACAGACAAAAACATTTGCTTTGGGAAACGCTCATGGATCATTTCACCCTACCAGATCATTTCACAGATGCAGATGTGGAGAAAGTCAAGGACGCTGCTCTTAGAAAGATGGCGGTTGCATTCAAGAACCACAAGATTCGTGAATGGTCCAAGTACGTCAATGGAGGAAGGAAGACTGCAGTATTCGAGGGAACACTAGAGAACCAAAGTGCTCATTGGGACGATTTCGTGAAATTCAAGGATTCGGAATTATCTAAGGAACGGTCGAGAATAAACAAGGCCAATGCCGCAAAAAAGGATAAGTTCCATAAGCTGGGGCCAGGTGGCTATGCGGTGGGAATTCCTAAGTGGGATAAGTCTGAGAAAGAGATATTGGATGCAGGTGTCACTCCAGAAACATTGAGCTGGCCCCCTAGGTGCAGGACTTGGTTCTATGCGCATGGGAGGGAGTTGGACCCCAAGACAGGCAAAGTTTCGAAGAAAGCATGTCTGGATGGAGCCGAAGATAAGCTACTTGTTGCAATAGAAGAGGCTCGATCCGGGTTGTTCGAGCCCAACAGAGAGAACGACGAGCTTACGCGTGCCCTGGGAAATCCTGAACACCCAGAAAGAACATGAGGCACGGGCGCTATTCCGTGGTATGAGGGGTTTTCGGACTGGAACGCCGACTACAGAACCCGTGCGAGAAAGAAGATTGCGGAGGAGAAGAAGAGGAAGATGGAGTAGGAGCAGAGGAAGCTAGACTATGAACGCCTTCAAGGCCTAGAATCAGCGAACACGGACTTGGCAATCAAATTCCAGCGGCAGCAGGAGCAGATCGACTCACTTAGCCAGCAAAGGAGGTCTCAGCAGCTAGCGGATGATCCACCAATGGATAGCACCGTCCCATCCATGCCAAGAAGCAGCGTGGGTTCCGCCCCGGGCGACGCATTGCTGGATAGCTACCCAGTGGATGACATCATGGAGAACACTAACTGCGAGCTACACTTCAAAATGAAGAACATATCCATGAAGATGGCGGACGCCCTTGCTTTTACAAATCCCCCCGAGGCAACCTTCCATTGCAACCCGATTCCAGCGGGCTATGCTCGTGTCTTGGTTGATGAGGTGGTGGACCAATATTCGGGGCTAGAGCTTGACATTTCTGGAGGTGACGATGAGCACACACTAGGAGAGGCCAACCATCGTATCATCCTATGGAGAAAGGATTGCATCATCTTTCGAAGGCCACCGACACCGCGTCATTCGACTTCTCGTCGCAGTCTGCCACCGAGTCAGCAGACTCCCGCTCCTCCAAGTCCACCAACGCGTCAGGCCACTCCTCCTCCAAGTCCGGCACAGCTTCATGCCACTCCTCCTCCAAGTCCGGCAAAGCGTCAGGCCACTCCTCCTCCAAGTCCGGCACAGCTTCAGGCCACTCCTCCTCCTCCAACTCACCCACGTCAGCCGTCTTCGCTGCCTCAGCAATCACGGAAGAGAGCCGCCTCAGCTATGGTGCGTAGCGGTACAAGTTGAGGTAGTACTGCAGGTACAGGCGGAGGCAAGCGATTTCAATATGGTCCAAGCCTCGCGCCTCTTCCGCAGAGGCCTTACGACAAGTCCGAGGAGGAAAACGTAGCCATATCGAAGGCCGAGGTGGAAGCCCATTTTGCACCAAAACCGCCACCGCTGCCAAGGGAGAAAGTGCCTGTGGAAAAGATTGACCACTTCATTCGTATCACTAGACCACCAGCTCCCAAGCCTATTGACATAGACTATGAGCGCCACCTCAGGAAGTTAAATCGAGCACGTCTACAGAAAGAGGCGAGCTCGAGCTCGAGCAAATCAGCTGGCAAAAGGAGCGGTAAAACGTTCCCCAACTGGGAGAACAGGCAGCGCAATCAATCCCCCCGCTTGTTGTGCCAACAAGACATGAGAGTAGGCGCGCCCAATATTATTGTAGGCAAACCGTTAATGTTCCCAGGGTGGGCGATGTGGTAATAACCGAGGAGCATATTGCGCAGGCTGAATCGATCGGGATCATTGTTGGACAACTCCTCGATATCGAGCCCATGTCTCCGACTAGAGAGGAGGAAATAAAACGGAAATATGCCCGGGACCAACCTTTGGTCGAGCCAGAGGAGGTCAATAAGCTCCCAACGAGAATGTATGAATTGCATCAATGGTACATGGACATTACCAAGATTTCCAATCGAGAGTCCCTCATGGTGAATGTCAACAAGGAGCATTACTACCATAAGAAAGCTGTGACCATTGAGTATTCAGAACTATTTCAGCTATACAATAAAGACGCACTCGACAAATCTATCGTCAGTTGCTATTGTCTGTAGGTGATTTCTTTCTGTAATTTAAGTCTCAAGCTAGCTGATCATTTTGATCAATCATTACCTGTAATTATCCTCACTATATTCTTTTCTGTGGTATTATGCAGGATGAAGATTTATGAAATGAAAAAAGGTGGACGCTATGGCATTGGGTTCGTTGACCCAAATACCATTAATGAATACATATGGATAATAGATCCATATCACGAAAAATGTGTAGAGGAAAGCATGCTACAGTTCTTCAAGGAACTCAAATACAATGAAGATATACTACTTCCTTACAACTTCCAGTGAGTCACACTGTCTTGTACTACAAATTCTGTTTTTCCCTACTAGCTATAGCTACATTGAGGGAGTCCTGGATTAGGGGGTGTTCGGGTAGCCGGACTATACCTTCGGCCGGACTCCAGGACTATGAAGATACAAGATTGAAGACTTCGTCCCGTGTCCGGATGGGACTTTTCTTGGCGTGGAAGGCAAGCTTGGCGATGCGGATATTCAAGATCTCCTACCATTGTAACCGACTTTGTGTAACCCTAACCCTCTCCGGTGTCTATATAAACCAGAGGGTTTTAGTCCGTAGGACAACTTCATCATACAACAATCATACCATAGGCTAGCTTCTAGGGTTTAGCCTCCTTGATCTCGTGGTAGATCTACTCTTGTACTACCCATATCATCAATATTAATCAAGCAGGACATAGGGTTTTACCTCCATCAAGAGGGCCCGAACCTGGGTAAAACATCGTGTTCCTTGCCTCCTATTACCATCCGGCCTAGACGCACAGTTCGGGACCCCCTACCTGAGATCCGCCGGTTTTGACACCGACATTGGTGCTTTCATTGAGAGTTCCTTTGTGTGGTCGCTTTTAGGCCCGATGGCTCCTTCGATCATCAACAACGATGCAGTCCAGGGTGAGACTTTTCTCCCCAGACAGATCTTCGTCTTCGGCGGCTTCGCACTGCGGGCCAATTCGCTTGGCCACCTTGAGCAGATCGAAAGCTACGCCCCTGGCCATCAGGTCAGGTTTGGAAGCCTAAACTACACGGCTGACATCCGCGGGGACTTGATCTTCGACGGATTCGAGCCACAGCCAAGCGCGCCGCACTGTCTCGATGGGCATGATATAGCTCTGCCGCCGAACAGTGCCTTGGAGGCCGCACACGCATCGGTTTCGACCATTGATTCGGAGCCTACTGCGCCGATCGAGGATCAGCGGTTGGACGCTGCCTTAGGGCCTGCGATCTCAGAGGCAATCGAGCCGAACTCCAGCCCCGCACTCCGCATGGCCCGTGACCCCAAGGAGCCGGATTCCTTTCCGAACTCCGAGCCTCCCGCGCCCCTGCCGATCGAATCCGATTGGGCACCGATAATGGAGTTCACCGCCGCAGACATCTTTCAGCACTCGCCCTTCGGCGACATCCTGAATTCGCTAAAGTCTCTCTCTTTATCAGGAGAGCCCTGGCCGGACTACGGTCAGCAAGGATGGGATTCAGATGATGAAGAAATTCAAAACCCACCCACCACCCACTTCGTAGCCACTGTCGACGACTTAACCGACATGCTCGACTTTGACTCCGAAGACATCGACGGTATGGACGACGATGCAGGAGACAACCAAGAACCAACGCCTATAGGGCATCGGACAGCCACCTCATCTCACAATGTGTACATGGTGGATACCCCTAAAGGAAGCAACAACGAGGAAAACGGGGATGGAAAGAGGGATCGATCTCTCGAAAAACAATCAAAGCGTCGGCGTAAACACCGACCCAAGCCCCGCCTCGATAAAGACCCAGCCATAGAGCAGGATGAGCCGGTAGACGACGAGCATGCCTTAGAGCAATCGTCCCAATAGGACAACCCGGATAGAGAAACCGAACATCCCTCCCCCGACGAAAATGGCATTCCAGACGACCCTACGCCGGACAAGCCCACGAAGCAGAAGAACCTCCACAAACGGCTCGTTGCAACCGCACGCAGCCTGAAAAAGCAGAAGCGGAAGCTAAAAACTACGGAAGATGCACTCAGGATCAGATGGAGTAAAGTAATCAATACCGCAGACAAATACGGTGACAATCGCCGCACTAAAAGCTATCCGATGAGAAAGCTACTGCCTGAATTCGACGAGGAGGCCTTAGAGCCCTCGCACTCCAAAAGTGAGAAAGCCACACTGTCAGATAGACGACCCCATGGCCAGCATAAAGCGGCAAGCAGCGCCGCACTTAAGCCAGCATGCGACCCACTTAAGGATTCGCATCATGGCCCAGCCAGGTCCATTTACGGGCCAAGAAAGCAAGCTCTCGTAAGCAATGCAATAAGGCCATTATCAGAATCCGGCACACCCAAATACAGGGGTGCCGCACACCCCCTATGTTTCACCGATGAGGTCCTGGATTATGAATTTCCAGCGGGATTCAAACCCGTAAACATAGAGGAATATGATGGAACAACAGACCCTGGAGTCTGGAATGAGGATTATATCCTCCACATACATATGGCTAGAGGAGATGACCTCCACGCCATAAAATACTTACCCCTCAAACTTAAAGGGCCAGCCTGGCATTGGCTCAAAAGCCTTCCTGAAAACACAATCGAAAGTTGGGAAGAGCTCGAGGACGCTTTCCGAGAAAATTTTCAAGGGACCTATGTCCGCCCTCCGGATGTAGACGATCTTAGTCACATAACTCAACAGCCCGGAGAGTCAGCTCGGCAATTCTGGAATAGATTTCTTACTAAAAAGAATCAGATAGTCGACTGTCCGGACGCTGAAGCCTTAGCGGCTTTCAGGCATAATGTCCGAGACGAATGGCTCCCCAGACACCTCGGCTAAGAAAAGCCAAGAACAATGGCCGCACTAACAAGACTCATGACCCGCTTTTGCGCAGGAGAGGACAGCTGGTTGGCAAGATGTAGCACCAGTGACCCAAGTACATCCGAAACTAGGGATGGAAACGGAAAACCGCGACGCAATAAGGACCGTCGCCGGATTAAGGAAAAAAGTCCGAAGAGCACAGCAGTCAACGACGGATTCAAAGGCTCACGACAGAATTAGAAAAAGTCGCCCCTCCAAGATAACATGGACGACCTATCCAACCTAAACAAAATCTTGGATAGTATATGTCAAATACACAGCACTCCCGGAAAGCCTGCTAACCATACCCACAGAGATTGTTGGGTTTTCAAACAATCCGGCAGACTCAACGCCGAACACAAGGGGCTCGACACACCAAGCGAAGACGAGGACGAACCCCAAAAGCAGAGTACCAGGAAACAAAAGAATTTCCCACAAGAAGTAAAAACAGTAAACTTACTCCACATAACAAAACGTGCGGTGCCCGTAAAGGTACGCGCCCCATGGCCTATCCCAAAGGAATCCCGCCACTGGTTGTCAAAACCAATCATTTTCGATCATCTGGATTATTCTAGAAGTATCAGGAACCCAGGCTGGACTGCCCTGGTACTCGATCCAATAATTGGCGGACTCCAGTTTTCAAACGTCCTTATGGACGGTGGCAGCGGACTCAACCTGATATATCAGGACTCAATCCGCCACATGGGGATCGACCCAAAAAGAATTTGCCACAGCAAAACCTCCTTTCAAGGAGTAACGCCAGGTCCGGACACCCATTGCATGGGCTTTCTCCGGCTCGAGGTTATTTTCGGCTCTGCCGATAACTTCCGTCGTGAAAAGCTGACTTTCCACATCGTCCCATTCTCAAGTCGCTACCAAGCACTACTGGGATGCGAAGCTTTCGCCCGCTTTAACGCAATACCGCATTATGCATCTCTTACGCTTAAGATGCCCGGTCCACGTGGCATCATCTCCTTAAAGGGGAAGCAGTGAGAACACCTCCCCCAAGCGGAGGATTGTGCGGCCGCTTTAACAGCCCCACAATACAATGGCTTCACCAGCCAGAACATCGGAACAGGTCATTAAGACCACGGACACAGATAGACGAGTCCGGCACAAAAGTATCGTTGATAAAGGCTTGGTGGCCATATACCCCTGCACTAGGGGCTTCACACGTATAAAAGGAGACAATAAAGCTCAATTTTTAATATTTTACTTTACACGTTGTTTATTTCATATCACTTTTGTTCAGCACGCCCCTTTTTCAACTTAGTTGCTCTCTTTTTACAGATGAACGTCGTGCTACGCCCGTCCAGGATACGGCACAACGGAGACACAGGCACAGACGTGCAGTAGGGACCCGTTCCAAGGATTCTTTTCAGATTAAGACCCTGCGTAAACCTTTTTTACTTTCTCTTGTTGATACACATCCCCTGGCTCTATGACCAAGGAGGAGGCTGGCGTCTTGGCATGTGGCCACGTCAGAATTCTTGCGCGTACCTGGACACTAGGGGCTTATACCTCAGAGCGTTACCTCGCCCGCTCTCATAAAGACCGAATACCTTAGGGAGTGTTCGGCGCCGCGAGTTTGGCCTTATGCTCCTGTGTTCGGCCGCCTTACGTTCCGCTCTATCGGCTAAGGCGGCACCAGGAGAACTACTGCGATTTTGCCCTGGTTCGGCCAGGCGAGCACCTCAGTAGAGAAAGCCGAAAACCGACTGTCATTATATGGCGTGAGACTGGTCAACCACTCGATGACTCTCCGGAATATTTAGGATTCCTCTGCATTAACGAAGGGCCGTTTCCCGGCCAGGCACATACGCGCCCCGAATTCGGGCAAGCGCAGTCGCCACCAGAGGCTACCTAAATAGTCTCATTGTCAAGCTCCTATGGCTAAGTGAAAGTGTTAAAGCATTATAGTCCGGTTGCCTAGCTCGCTGCGCTATCACCTCCTTTGTAGGACCAAGACGTTGGATTAAGTGTGAAAATGCGCCTTCTGCGAGCACCCCCGCACTATGTGCGTGGGGGCTGAAGCCAACGACTGCAATCTTTCAGATTTTGTATATATATATCTTAAAACGGCCGCATAGGAGGTGTTCCAAATACTTGAAGGTACAAGTATAAAAGGCTATTACAATTCATCAAAATATTGCTTTATAATTACGTATGCTATCAGAACATAGCATCCTTCGAGCACTGCGTCTCTATTACACGAGCGCCTTCAAGGACTTCCTGAAAATAGTGCTCGGAGGGTGCTCGGCTTTTGTCTGAATCTCGGGATGCAACAACGGTGGTCTCCATCTCTGCCCAGTATGTCTTGACACGGGTAAGAGCCATCCGTGCGCCCTCTATGCATGCTGACCTCTTCATCGCATTGATACGTGGCACCGCGTCAAGGAATTGCTGCACCAAGCTGAAATAACTTTTTGGCTCCGATCTCCCCGACCACAGATGACCCATGACGTACTTCATGGCGAGTCCGGACAATCTATTCAGTTTGGCCCATTGAGCCAGACGATCTTCCACTGCCAGTGGACGCTCTGGATTCTGGAACTGCGACCAGAAAAGCCTTTCCACTTCGCGATCTTCTTGATCTCGAAAGTATTCGGTCGCATCAGCAGCACTCGCTGCCAAATCCAGATAGGTGTCCTCCAAACTCCACATCCGGTCCAACGGAGCAAACTTCGGATTGCAAAACTTCCTCCGCAGCATAAAGGGCTTTCCAGCCGCAATCTGTCTGGCCTGACGCAGCTCCTCCTTCGCAGCTCTCATTGCAGAGCGAGCGTCCTTGGCATCAGCAACGGCCTTCTCTAAGTCCGTCTGTCTCGCCTGGTCTTCTTTCTCAAGAAACTTGCAACGGTCAGCAGCACTTTTTAACTTCACGGCCATCTCGGCCATCTCCTTCTTGCTTCGGCAGTGAGCAGCCTGTTCGGCTCTTAGCTCTTCAAGAGCCTTCTTGGCAGCCGCATCACTTTTCCTGGCTTGTTCCTTAGCTCGGGCAAGTTCCGCCCGAAGAATCTCCACGGTGGCCGCACCATCTGCGTCAAGCACACACATTGTAAGATACTGGCATAAAGCTTCTCTTACCAGATGCTGCCCGAGGAATTGCATACCTTGAGCCTCATCAAGCCGCTCGTTGACGAGCGCAATGTCGGCATCTTCCACGTCAAGTTGCCGCTTTAGTTCGGCAAAATCATTAGTTCGGCTCGATTCCGGACACTTCGCCACCTGTATACAAAGGCGACATTTTAGACCTGGGATTATGATCCTCTGCGCGCCGTCAATTTTGACAACGCACAGAGTCTCAAGGGCTACTATCTACACAGGGCGCATCTTGTTTATGCGCAACTGACAAAGAAGTACATTATCAAACGTACCTCAAAACCCGTCAACAAACTTCTGACGGCCTCATGCAATCCGCTTTCCGCGGACGAAACCCTTCCAATCACCGTACCCATCAATGCACGGTGCTCCTCTGAGATAGAAGCTCGCCCCAGCAGAATCATCAGCTCCTCCGACCGCGCATCGGACTGTGCCGGACTCGTCCTATGACCTCCATCGAAGGCCGGACGCGGAGAACCTTGGGGAACATATGGCTACCTTCCACCCTTGCCGGATTCGGAGAAACCCTCCGCGACGACACCTCAGGGTCGCCCGCCTCGCCAGGCAGTACGGCAGGGGGAGGCGTTCCACTCTCCATCATCTCCGGAAGAAGATCCCCCGAAGACGAGCTCTGCTGAGAAGGGCTGAGGTCCGAGCTACAAAGTAAAATTTCGGTTAATCTTCTCAGATGAATAGCAAGGATTTCTCTCATCCCTCTAAAGGAAGATCTTTCTCTACTTACGGCTCGCTGAAGGGCTGATCCCTTTGAGGGCGTAGTTCGGCCGAGGATCTCCCCGGCGTCGGACCCTCTGACGAGGACTTTCCCCCCTGCTTTGAGGCCATGGTCTTCGGGTCATCAGAGGCGGCCCTCTTCTTCCCCTTAGGAGAGGAATTGTCGGTTCCTCCCTTCAGAGCAGCCTCCTTTGAGGAGGCCATAGTTTCCTTGTCCTCCCCCTCACTTCCCTCCAAAGGCACGATCTTCAACATCCTGACTAGCACGAGATCCGGCCTGGTCTCAGGAAGGGGAGCCGGACACCTGATCAGCTTTGCCTTCGCTATCCACTCCTGTTTAAAAGGAAATCTCTTTTAGGGGCGAATTATGACAATTGTACGGATGGTGAGTCTAGGCACAAGGTTACTTACTTGAGTATCCGGGCGATTGCAGCTTAAACCTGCATCCTCGGTCAAATCCGGACACATTGCTTGTGATCCGAAGAACATTTTATACATCTCCACGGGCGTTGCGCCCATAAAATTCTGGAGAGCTCGTGGTCCCTCCAGATTAAACTCCCACAGACGAAGGGAGCGACGTTTGCCGGGCAGTGTTCGGCGAATCAGCATAACCTGCGTCACCTTGACCAGGTTGAGGTCTCTTTCTAAGAGATCCCTAATGCGGCCCTGCAACAAGGGCACGTCTTTGGATAACCCCCAATCTAATCCTTTGTTGACCCATGATGCTAGCCGTGGTGGTGGACCCGAGCGAAAGGCAGGAAGCGCCACCCACTTGGTGCTCCTGGTAGTGGTGATATAGAACCATTCTCGTTGCCACAAGCCGAGCTCCTCTCGAAAGGAGCCCTCGGGCCATGGAGCATCGGCATTCTTACTTATGACAGCACCTCCGCACTCTGCGTGCCGTCCCTCGATCATCTTCGGCTCCACTCCAAAAGTCTTGAGCCATAATCCGAAGTGAGGGGTAATACAGAGGGACGCTTCGCACACAACGATGAATGAGGAAATGTGGAGGATGGACTCCGGAGCTAAGTCATGAAATTCTAGCCCATAATAGAACATCAGCCCCCTCACGAAGGGATCCGTCGGGAAGCCTAACCCCCGAAGGAAGTGAGACATGAACACTACGCTCTCACCGGGCTGGGGACTGAGAATAGCCTGCCCTTGAGCAGGCAACCTATGCGAAATTTTGGCGGTCAAGAACTTAGCCTCTCTCAACTTTAGCACGTCCTCCTCCGTGACGGAGGAGGGCATCCATCGGCCTTGAAGGTCGGAACCGGACATTGTCGAAGGTCCGAAGTGCCTAGAATCTAGAGCCTAGGGTGTTGGAACTCGAAGCGACGGGCGAACTTGTTTTGAATTTGGGGAAAAGGAGTAAGGCCCTGGTCTCTTTATAAGAGGTTGAATACCAGGAGCCCTCCCCGTAACCATTTGGGACTCGCCTTTAATCGAGAAGACATGCTAACGGGCACGATTGGGTTACCCACGTCCGTATTGATGAGAATCCCGTAAATAAAGGGGACACGATCTCTTCTTTAACAAGACGTGCCAAGGAAACCGCCTCGCAAAACACGCTGAGGTGGAAAAGTGAAAACGATTCGAATAAAGGCTTGGCCGTAGTGTGATGTCACGCTGCGGAATACGTCAGTAGATTAGATTTGTGTTAATATTCTCTCTGTGGCAATACGTGGAAACTTATTTTGCAGAGCCGGACACTACTCTTGGTGTTTACAAACTTTTATGAAGAATTTGGAGGAGGAACCCGCCTTGCAATGCCGAAGACAATCTATGCGCCGGACTCATCGTCATTGAAGCCTGGTTCAGGGGCTACTGAGGGAGTCCTGGATTAGGGGGTGTTCGGGTAGCCGGACTATACCTTCGGCCGGACTCCAGGACTATGAAGATACAAGATTGAAGACTTCGTCCCGTGTCCGGATGGGACTTTCCTTAGTGTGGAAGGCAAGCTTGGCGATGCGGATATTCAAGAACTCCTATCATTGTAACCGACTTTGTGTAACCCTAACCCTCTCCGGTGTCTATATAAACCAGAGGGTTTTAGTCCGTAGGACAACTTCATCATACAACAATCATACCATAGGCTAACTTCTAGGGTTTAGCCTCCTTGATCTCGTGGTAGATCTACTCTTGTACTACCCATATCATCAATATTAATCAAGCAGGACGTAGGATTTTACCTCCATCAAGAGGACCCGAACCTGGGTAAAACATCGTGTTCCTTGCCTCCTGTTACCATCCGGCCTAGACGCACAGTTCGGGACCCCCTACCCGAGATCCGCCGGTTTTGACACCGACATACATGTTTTTGCTTACATATGCTCGCTTAATTAAGACATGCAAACGTGTGTGCATGCAGATTTCACTGGATCTTGTTAATCATTAAAGTTGATGAAGGAACAGTTGAAGTACTAGACTCGCTACTTAAGAAAACCAGTGACTACACCATCGTGAAGGGGATAGTCAACAGGTAATTTCAATCATTATTAACTATATCTCGGCCTATTTAATTAGTTCGTCATTTCCTGATAAAAACTATTTAATAACCCATTTATTCATTTTCTTTGTCGGCGGGGCAGGGCTTGGGCAAAGTTCATCAGGGCCACTCCAGGCGCATGGAAACAAAAGCTGAAATGGTATCGATCCAAGGTAAGTAATTAAGTAGTACTAGCTAGCTGACATCTCTTTAATTATCATGCTTGATTAATTATTATCTGATGAAATTCCATTCTCGTAAAGGCCCTGAAGCAGGTGCCGGGGAATGATCTATGTGCATACTACATTTGCGAGAACATTCGCATGATGGCGTCCGAAAGGAGCAAATCTCAAAGACAGGAGTGGGTACGATATCGATTGTCAGAACACTATTCACAATTTTTACACCATTATCGATATCTAGTCACACAACTAATACACATGCATATTGATCTCCTTCTTAACAGTTTAAAGAGGTGCGGGACAAGCTCCTAGCACAGGACCGCATAGAAGCAATTCAAGAGGAAATAGCGGGATTTTTGCTCGACCAGGTCATAGATCCCAAAGGAGAATATTATTACCCGCTACCGCCCCCATGAACCACTTCCAATTGTTATCGTACTCCGAAGGCACCAATTAGCTAGGCTAATGCCACTGGCTCCGAAGGCACCAACTAGGAGAAATTGTATATATATATATATATATACATGTGTGTATATATGTGTGAATTAATTAATGGTGGTTGTGTGAGACATTCGATGATATATATATATATATATATATATATATATATATATTATGATCGGTTCTACTAGAAATTCTATTTATATATATGCATAACGTGTATAATATGTAGTATCGTAAAATACCAGCAAACGAAAAAGAATTAAATGGAAAACACAAAATTAAATAAAAAAGAAATCATAAACCCAAAATCCCCCCAACATTTTAATACCGGTTGGTGACACCAACCGGCACTAAAGGGCTCCCTGCCCCCGAAACTGGCTCGTGCCACGTGGTTGTCCTTTAGCACCGGTTCGTGCTGAACCGGTACTAAAGGGGGGGGGGGGGGCTTTAGTGCCTACATTTTAGCGCCGGCCTTACGAACCGGTGCTATTGCCCGGTTCTGCACTAGTGCTTAGTGGCAACAATTTAATACAAGACTTTTCCACTTTCTATCACTGCAGTAGATTACTTGCAATATTGAACCCAACTAATGCACACCACTCCCAGTATAAAATGGCCAAGATTAAACAAAGAATTGAAGTTAAATATACACCTATATGTCAAACATAATTGCATTCACAAATCTGAACATAATAGGAAACGTCATCACATGATATAAATCACCGCCACAAACTCACCAGATTAACCATACAAGTTCTAGGTAGATCATATGGCTATTGTATTAATCAACGAAATACAACAAGGGGAGAGAATAGATCTGGGCTATTGCCATGAACCCATAGTATAGGGGGTGGACTATTCACAACTCATCTTGGACCATGAGGGTGCCTGGAGACTATTACAATCAACCTAGGGCACTAAACTAAGTAGTTCTTGTTAAATTTGAGGCACATCCTCTTCCTATTTTTTTATTGTTACTCAGAATGTAACTCAGTGAAGTAGTTCACACACATACAACCAATAAATCACTCCTTTTCACTTCTATATATATTCCAGACTGTGACGCATGTCCGAGCAGTGTCCCGTCGATGTCGCAGGTGATCTAGGAGATGTCTGTGGGTGCCGAAGCCTTGGGGTGGGATCAGGCCCAAGCGCGATAAGTCCTCTTGGTGCGGAAGCCCTCGGGCATAGGCACAGTGGCCCTCAGGCATGAGTGGCGCTAGGATAAGCTCGCGTATGTGGCCTTATTTCCCTCCACCAATGGGCATTCAACCTGCCATGTTAGTGATCCGTGTGTTTCTTTGCCTCCACCAATAGGCATCCAACACAAATATTGTGTGCTCCTTTTCTGATGGAGGTCCAGCTTTCCCAACAATCCGATGAATTACGCTGGAAACTGACTAAGTTTGAAGTATTCACAGTTAAATCGATGTACATCGATGTTATTAATTCGAACTCCATTCCTACTTCCAAGCATGTTTGGGATGTCAAAATTCCTTTGAAAATAAAAGTGTTTATGTGGTTTGTCCATAAACAAGTTATTTTAACCAAGGACAATTTGATAAAGTGTAATTGGACAGGACCTACCAGGTGTAGTTTCTGTGATCGGGATGAGATAATCAAATACCTCTTTTTTGATTGCCCGTTGGCCAAAGTCCTTTGGCAGACGGTTCACATTGCTTTTAATATCAAACCACCGAATTCTGTTAACGCGTTATTTGGGACATGGCTGAATGGGATTGAGCCTGACTTAGCGGAACACATTCGGGTTGGGGTTTGCGCTTTGCTGTGGACTATCTGGACTTGCAGAAATGATTTGGTTTTTAACAGAATATCATGTATTCATTTTTTGCAGGTTATATTCCGAACTACGGCACTGATCCGTTCATGGTCGCTACTCACTCCGACGGAGGTCAGGGAGCATTTGGTTACTGGATCATTCCGCTGGGAGATGGTAGCTCGGGATATCTTCAACCGGTTTGAATGGCGGTCATGTAATAGGATAGACATTTAGTTTACCTATCTATTTATAGCCAGCCGGTTGTGGCGTCTTATCTTGGCTAGCTGATGTTTCTAGCCCTTTATGGCTCTGTATGAGCTTTCTTTGTTTTTTAATTTTTGGAGACCTTGGAACCTTGTTGACACTACTTTTTTTTTGATTAATAAGATGGCCGTATGCATCAATCTGATGCAGAGGCCGGGGACTCCCCCCTTTTCGAAAAAAGAGAAAAAACAATAAAATGATGCTGATAGGCTATAAGAATTTAAATATTATATACCTTTTCTAGTTGGAGGAGAGAGAAGGGAACCGGGCTTTAGATTAAGAGAATTCCGTGTTTAACACTACCTTAGAGTTTGTTCCTCTATTTAACACCGAAAAACTTTTTCTTTCGTAGGTAACACTGAGTCTAAAGTTTATGCCATTTATGACACTTTCATCTATTTTAAGCTTTAACGGTGTTAAGTGAGACCTGAAAAGATATTTTTACCCCTCATGTGGTATGTGCTTTTGTACGTGGCTAACATTGAAAGAAAAATAGACATGTCCAGCGTGCTCTTGTACTTGGCTTAATAAGAAATTTTAGTCTTAAATAATAATGAATTTTAAGTGGACGTCCTCCTCACATGTGTGTTTTAGTCATGAAAGTATAAGAGCATGCACAATGGTTGATAAGATAGTTTTATTTTAAGTCTTGCATATAATTTAAAAATGACAAACAAATATGTCTACAATGAATCATCTTTTAGTCTTATCTTCAATAACTAGTTATTTTTAAAAACATGATGAGACATATTATGTTAAGAGATCATCTTTTGTCTTCTCTTAGTCTTCTCTTAAATAAGAGAAGACAAGCCCCTTTTTATAATTTTTATCTCCTCCATCTCATCATTTATCCTACGTGACATTCATAAGATAGAATCATTGTGCATGCCCTAAGTTGCTACGTGCATGCGCTAGTTGGCATACTAATTACTATCTTGTAAGTACGTGCATGACAAGGATGTCTTTTTTAATTGGTTGGATTGCTTAGTACTTGTTCGTGTTAAAGGCCAGGTCTAAAAATACGTAGCCGAATACCCATGCAGGACCCCGGTGTACATGTATGTATCCGAATACTTGTGTATCGGCCGACCATACGTGCATGCATATCCGAACAGCGGCAGCAATATATGTGCATATATGTTTGTGTATTTTTACTAGCTGACACATATCATATGTATCCAACTAGCAAAAAGTCCGTGCGTTATAATGGGAGGAAAAAAATCTCTCATATTTCTAGCTGGGTCAGTTGGACAAACTGCACGTGGCCGGTTGATGGGTTATGAGATCGAACCCTGCCATCGGCTATTTTATTTTTTGTCATCTCTCCAGACATGGGCCACAATGCGTTGTCAGGTGAGCTTCTTCTGTTGGGCCAAAACAAATGACAAGTAATGAAACCAAATATCGTACGTGAAATTAATTGATACCGGGCCAAACAAAGCGGGACGAAATTAAAAATATTACCTCCTTTTAATAGTAGGTATAGATATAGATTATCTGTGCATACACGTGTATGGTCAAATATCCACATCAGTGTAAATGTATTCGGGTATTCGTGCGGCTGCCAGCAACACATACATACCAAAGAACGGGTACACAGCTGCCTGGCTAGCAAAAATGCAACGTACAGGGAGTCAGGTATGTGAATATTTTGTTTTGCAGCCGTGTTGATCAAGAAGCTGATCAAGAATAGTTGACCGCCCACAGTTTTTTTTTGAGAAGGACGTCCTTGGGCATGCTTTATTAAAATTCAAATGACGGTTACATCAAATAAAATGTCTCGAAGAATGAAGCTTGGTGGATCGCCATCCCAATCCACTTCTACATTCAAATCATAAGTACATCTAGCTAAATTATGCGCCACTCGGTTTGCATCCCTAATACAGTGGGTGAAACTCACTCCACCTATAGAAGAAGCCATTTGAAAGCAATCAGCCAAAATGGCTGTGTAGGGTGTCCACACTTAGATAATTCCATTGCATGGTTTGAATAAGCTCCAGAGAATCAGATTCCATAATAACGTCGGTGCATTCGAGATCTTGTATACCATAGAAAGCCCCCTTTGCAACGCTACGGCCTCCGTTGTTGTGCTATTAAGTAAATTCTTGAGAATCCGTGAACATCCTGCCATCGCTTCCCCCTTTGAATTCCAAAGTATAGCAGCTGCAGCTCCTGACCCATCTTCAAAATAAGCAGCATCAACATTCATTTTATAACAACTTATGTGAGGTCTCTCCCAAGTGATTTTACGTGGGTCAGTAGAGCCCAAATATTTTGCAACGTTTGATGTTAACGCCTGGATTGCAAAGGCGGTTCTTTCCGGTGGAGCAACAGAGTTCCCTTTGACGGACTCCCTTCTTTGCCACCATATGTACCAAGCACCAACACTAATGGATTTCTTATCCCAGATTACACAAGTTTGCTGATAATTTGATCTCTTTTCTCAGAAGTTCTTCAAGGACCATGCTGCAGGAGCGGTCAACTATTAAAGCTTCTTTAATTGCATCTAGTAATCCTAAAGATTTCTTTCTTCTTTCCGCAAAAAAAAAGATTTCTTTCTTCGCTCTTTGGCATGTGAACATGAAATGTCTCATGTCTTCAGCCCCTTGCAGACAAACTGGACACTGAGCACGTACATTTATATGATGATTAGCAAGCACAGCAAAACCTGGGATCGTGCCATGTAAAGCTCTCCATACAGTTTCGTCATGCAGCCGTGCCAGCGCTCACATTTTTCTGCGAATAAAGCGCTCACATAGCTGACTAGTTGTATCCGTGTGATTGGCGTCGGAGGAGGATGGGATGAGTGGACTTGGATCCCGGGGAGCGAGCGATTTGGGCCGGTTCATATTACATAAGGGGCAAAAGTGTTGTTTTATATATAATTTAACATCGTTAGATGAAAAAATGGATGAAAGTGTCGTAAAGCATAAAATTTATATCCAATGTTAAATAGGCAAGAAAAAATAGAGTGTCAAATAAGGAACCATAATTTAAAATAATACTCCCTCTGTTCCTTGATATAAGGTGTATAGATTTTTGAGAAAAAGTCCGAAATATAAGGTGTATTGCGTTGCACCACTCGTCTGGATAATGTTTTTAGGGATTTGACTATATTTCCTTATATTAGGCAGGCTCCTCTATTTTCTCATGTCAATTAGTCAGGTGTAATCTCGCCCAAAACTTGAGAAATTTTCCCTCCACATGCGTTCTTTAATTTCCGTGCTAAAAACTATACACCCTATATTAATGAACGGAGGGAGTATTATATAAGGAATATATGTGCAAATAAGAGCTAGTCATACCACAGGGCCCATGACATTTTGTGAGATTGTAAGATGAGCCAATTTTTAATAAAGTAGTACATATTTAGAGCTTACAACGTACAATATATGTCGACTATTAGGTTGACTATAGGTGACATGGCAAGTACTTATAGCCGATTCTTAGTTGTACTATCAACATTGCTCTAACTACAATAGCTATATTGTTGCAATATTAACACAAATCATGATGACATAGTGTAGTCGTTAGAGGGGAATTATAGGAGGCAGAGGTATTAGGTTTGAGTCCTAGCAGTTTTATTTATTCTATTTTCTATATTTGTTTTTTCAGTTTCTTTATTTTTAATAAGTATTAGATTATTTTTGTTTCCTTCACCATTTATTTTCTCTTTTATTTCTTCTACTTTCTCTGCTTTTATATTAGCGCCCCCCTCCCCCCACTACTTGGAAAAGGCCTATAGCTGATATGGACATTAATGGCGCACCATGTATGTGATGCGCCATTGCTGTATACATACAGGTGCGCCATTAATGTCCTCATTACTAATGACGTACTAGACAAACGGTGCGCCATTAGTAGCATTTTTTATTTTTCCAAAATTATTAATGACGCATCAGAGCATAATGCGTCATTAATAGTTTTAACTAGTAATGGCACACCACACACACGATGCGTCATTACTAGCAATTTTTTTATTATTTTTCCAAAACTAGTAATGGCGCACCAGAGAAAAGTGCAGCATTACTAATTCAAACTAGTAATGGCGCACGACAATCAAGGTGCGCCACTACTAACCATTATATTTTTTGTTTGTTTTGCAAAACTAGTAATGATATTTGTTCCGTTCTAGTCCTTATGAATATTTATTTATGTGTTTATTCTGGTATTGAATTTCTAACTCACAAAAAATATTGAATTTGTTAATATTTTTTGAACTCATGAATATTTTTGAATTTCATGAGCACTTTTTGAATTCATGAATATTTTTTTAAATCGTAGTCTTCATTTCTCGATTGTATTTAAATCGTAGTTTTCATATTCATAAATGTTTTCTAAAAAATTATTAGATGCAACTAAAAATCCAAAAAAAATCAAATAACAAATTACTAATGGCGCACCGCCAGGTGGTGCGCCATTTCTATTCAAAAAAAGTTACTAATGACGCACCGCTAGGTGGTGCGCCATTGCTATCCCTCCCCCCATTAAAATCCCCAATCCCCGATCCCCAATCTCACATCTCTCTCAGCCCTGACCCACTGCGCCGCCGCCCCCGTGCCCCCGCCGCCTCCCTCTCCCCATCCTCCCCTTCCTCCCCATTCCGCCCCCGACCCCACCCCGACGCGTCTCCGTCTCCACACCGTCCAGCACCGAAGCAGGCCGGAGAAGTCCAGCACAAGCGTCTACGTCGTCTCCGTCGGATACGTCGACGAACCAGACCGGAGCCGAGCCGAGGAGCACCGCAAACCCGCCACCGAGCCCTTCTTCCACCTCGGATTCCGCCGCCTCTCCTTCAAGTCCGGCCGGCCTGCTGCTCCTAATCCATCGTCGGGCCCTCGTGTGCCTCCGCGGTGAGCTCCCCTCGCTTCCCCTCTTTCGCCTCTCCTTCAGTTTTTTACAATTGCCGTGTTTTTAGCTAAGAGCAATCCTACATTTTCCATGTGACCATGGTCCCAAGATTTGCCATGGCAAAAGATTGTAGCTGTGTAAACAAAAAAAGTGTGATAGCTCAAAGAATGAGATCTGAACCTACTACACAAAAATTCAGTTATGTATCAAGGTGAAAAATTCAGTTATGTATCAAGGTGGCAAAATGTTTGTTTGTTCTGTAAAATAGCATGGCAAATTTTTATATAAGAGTTTGTTCTATTTGTATTTATCTAAAGATTAGCATGGCAATTTTCTACATGGCACAATCTTTCAGCATGGCACAATCTTGTGCTGCTACTGCTGCATTGCTGCTCCTGCCGCTACTCCGCTCCTTGCATTGCTGCTGCTTTGCTCACTGCTCCCGCTGCCTACCTTCAACGCTGCCCCCTCCGTCTGCCCGTTACAACCCATGGTTGTCATGCTTTGTCACTTGGTGTCCTTGAGCTGCTTTGGCTTGTGTGTTTGCTGCCCCCGATTGGATAGTTTGCTAGGTTTGTGGGCTGCTCTAGGGTATTTAGGCCTTGTGTTTTTGCTCTTCTGTGTGCAGTTTGGCATGGTTGTTGCTCTGCAAGTAGTTCAGAGATAGCTAGGTTTGTTTTGTGTCATGGCTCATATGTCTTTCTGGTTTTGCAGTGCTGCCTCATATGTTTCTTTTTTGGGTTATTTTTCATAGTTCAGAGCTAGTGGCAAGTTTAATCTTGTGGTGTAGCTGCCCTTCTGCTATAGTGTCTTTTCCATGAGTTGGTTTACGTACCTTGTATCTTATGCCCAAACCTGGAAGTAGAAGGATCATCAAACCAAGAAACCTTTTGATGCATGATGCCCAAAACATAGAATCATTTTGAAGTTGCTGTGGTGGATGCCTATATACTAGGACATCAGAATGCTGAATGATGGGAAAATAATTCCATTGTTAGTGATCAGTGGGCACTAATTATATCATCCTGGTATTTCACTTGTGATGATGTTGTACTTGTGATGATGCTACTTGTGATCTTCTGAAATGACCCATCATTGGTGACTTCATTACGCGGGGGTAATGATTTTGCAGGTACCCCGAGAGACCCTTGAGTTTGCCAGAATGTCAATTAACTTCCGTTCCGGAAAATTCGGGTACTTCATAATGTCCTATTTTCAGCAAAGGTCATGCTGAAATTTTTTGTAAATTTTAGCATGACTTTGCTAAAAATAGAACATATGGGGTACTTGCGACTAATGCATGGGCCGGGGTATCTTAGTACTTAATTAAGTAGGATCAACTGCCTCTTGTGTTATACATATAAAAGTGTGATATCAACTCATAGTTATTACTAATGTCAGTTTCTCGTCATCGATAAACCCTAATCTGGTAGGATGACCTACTAAAAAAGCCCATACCACATATTCTATTTGGATGGCCCTGCTAACCCTTGACCATAAATATTTGAGATGGATGTAGCGGGCTTAAAGAAAGAAATATTTTTAGGCCAACTCCACTGGGCCTGGCTGAAAATGCACAAGTGTGCATGACTAACAATATTCTATTGTAAAGCTAAAAAGGAAAGAGGAACCACTCATCCTAACCATTTGCTCTCAAAATTACCACTTCACTTCTTACTACTGAAAATCTTAGACAATCTCCATTCACCAATAGCTCAAACCAGTTCGAAGGGCGTGTTTTCACCACACTGTGGATTATCTTATTGGACCCAACGCAAGAGATGATGTAGTTTTGAATTATGAACGTAGAAAATGTCGTCATCGGACGACGAAAGTCTCCCGGGGGAGTGCGGCTGCTGCCATGACGATCGAGGTCTGTGCGACAGGCCTCACCTGGACGATGATCGACGCTTTAGCATTAAGCTCGAGGAGACTTTCGAAGTTGAAACGGTACACAACGACGACAATTGTTTTTTTCATAATCAAGCATGACTTCAACTATTTCAACGTGTAATTTTCATCTTTTACCATTCGAGTATAGCTTATCCCATGCCATGCAAGACACTATGTCTTGGAGAGGATGGATTTTGAAGACCATGAAAATTCTGAAACAAAGAAAATTCACCTAAGGACTCATCATGATGTGGATTTTGAAGTAAATCTGTATAATTCTGGGAGCGTAACCCATTTTGGTTGCAAAAATTGGGAAGCATTTTGCAAGATGTATGATTTTGATGAGGGTATGCTTGTCACCATGGATCTTGGTGATCCTGACATCGACCAAGACAATATAGACATTTGGGTCCTTGTTGATACGCCTCCAGTTCTACCCGTATGTGAGTTTCTCAAACATAGTTAATTATTAACTAATTTATATTGTTCATTTCAAAATAGTTGACAACTTATTTCCATTGATAGCTTATGTTCATTCTTCAAAGAATGTGCGAGAGATGGTAGACAAAACCCACTACACCGATAGCTTCGAATTAACTTACAAGGAGAAAAATCATCTGGTCGGATTTTGTACTGACATTGAGAATTACAATATCTACAATCAAACTCCTCAGCATTATGGTCAATACGTGCCACTAGTGCATGTGTTGAACTACAATAACTACCATGGAGATACCCTGGTATGATTTTTTACTATTACGACATTCGTGCATATTTTGCATACTTCTAAAACTAGTACATCATTGCTAACTATGAAGTTATTACTATATTTTTCAACAGATAATCGCAAAGAATTGTGTGCCTCATTTGATGTATCAGAAAGGTTGCCTTAATATTTTGAACATACAGCCATGTCATCCTACGAATCTCAACTGTCCATACCAGATTTCTAAAAGAAGTGGAGACATGCAAATCAAAGGATGAAAAAAAATGTATGGACAGTCGTAAGGAGGTTCTTGAAAGCAAAAGGAAGCGAAGCGTAAGAATTGGAGACAGGATGATCTCCATTCTCCATAATGGAGAGTCAGGGTCTATTTTCTTTTATGCTATTTTTACCTTAAATAGGGTATTTAGGTCATGTTTAGGCATAGCAGTAGCAGTAGCACGGAGATAAGAGAGGACACATCTCTCAATTATCTCCGAATGCAGTATTACTTTCTACAAACTCGCTACTCGCGGTCTCGAGACTTGTAATGTTCTAATTTTGTTCGGTCTTTTGAATTCGGAGACTAATATGATGAATTGTATTCGGAGACTAATCTTCTATTGTATTTGATGAATCTGCTATTTATATGTTGTGCTATCTATATTCTGTGCAGTAATATATTTTGTAACCTGTGCAAATATCAAAAAATAAAAAAATCCTAATATTCATACTAGTTGCGCACCAAGCAACACATTAGTGGCGCACTGCTATAAAAATACTAGTGGCACATTATCTGTCAGTACACCATTAGTAACCCAGAGCACAAGGTAAATATGACCCACTGGGAGGCATACTAATGGCGCACCGTGTGACTTACTAATGGCGCACTGCCTGGTGCGCCACTATAGTATGATATACTAATGGCGCACCAGGGGTGCGCCATTAGTATATGTTACTAGTGGCGCACCTGTAGTGTGCCATTAATGGCCAAAACAGGTGCGCCACTAATAAGCCTTTTCCTAGTAGTGCCCCCGCCCCCGCCTCCACGAAAATACAAGCAGGAAAAGGGAATAGAAATGCGCTTAATGTAGGAAATTTCTGTAATGCACTAAATGACTTAAATATAGCAAACAAACCAAAAAATACATTGCACTCATGAACATAGACATGATAAGGCCTAAACATAGACTTAGTAACACAAACAAGATTCAAGGCCAATGGATGAAGCATTGGTCATTTCTCCTTCTAATCTGACACGTTCCATCTTGAAACCACAGTTCTTTCTATGAGATGTCTAGCTTCTAAGCAATGTCCATTACAACCTTTGTGAAACTTTCTAATTTTTTTTACCACAACATACCGATGTCATATAAGGCCACCATGACAAGTTTCTTATCTTTCATACTTCGTTTCCATTTTTTGGAATTAAAAAATCAATAATCTCCATCATCTTCGATGTTGAGTCTTGGCACCCTGATTATTAAAATTCCTTTTCCTTTCTTTGATAAGGCCTAAACATTGACAAGAATGCAAACGGATCTTTAACCCGATTTTTTCAACTTTTTCTTGCACTTGTAGTTCAAATTTTAATTGTATTCGCTAAATAACTAGAAATGCTTGAAATGACTTAAATATAGCAAACGAAAAAATGCCAAATTTTCACATGGAACATGTAATGATATTTTCATTGTAGATATTTTTTAAGGTCAAACACACGAATCTTCTTCAGAGATGGTCGATTTCTAAGCAGTGTGCATCAAAACTTTTATGAAACCTTTTAATTTTTCTCCACATAATACTGATGCCATATAAAGGCATCATGCCAAATTTTATTTTTCAGACTTCGTTTACATTATTCAGAATTAAGAAACCAATAACCACCATCTTCAAGGTCGAGTTTTGGGACCCCAATGTTTGTAATTTATTTCCTTTTCTTGGATAAGTCCTAAACATAGACAGATGAACACAAATAAGTTTTTTAAACTCAACTATGCCATTTTTTATTCACTTGCAATTCAAATTTAAATTATATGGAATATATGCGTAAAAATACACTAAATGACTATAAAATGAAATGGAGAAGGGGAAATAAAATAAAAATAAAATAAAATAATACTGTAGAAAAAATAGAGCATGAGACGCAAATAGAAAGAAAAAAATCTGCACAAAAGAAATGAAACAAAAAAGGGAGAAGAGAAAGGAAAAAAAATGTGTTTTGCTGAGTACCACGTGGCACGAGCTCGGCAAATCATGTGTGTGTCGGGTGCTATGTGATGGGAACTCGGTAAAGCATGTGTTTACCGAGTGTCGTCCTTTTTCCTAGTGCTTTTTCATGGAATTTAGCAAAGGTTATGTTTGCCTAGTACATGACAAAACGCACTTGACAAACAATCTGGCACTTGGCAAAGTTTCAGATTTCAATAGTGAAATCTTAGAGTTTCTCGTTGGATTTTGTCTAACAATTTTCATCTAGATTCTTGCCTGTTCTTGAAGATCGCTAAATTCTGGAGATAGCTAAATTCGGGCATGGGATTGGAACGGATCGGCTTGCATAGTAGTACCGCAACTGCCGCTTCCGCTGCTCACGCTAACCACTCTACATCGCCCTAACTGAAGATTTGACTAAGCACGTGCCTAGCCTAACGGCCATATTGTCAGGGCTAGACACGAATCATATGGCCCGTTTCCACTCCACCGCCGACTTCCGAGGGCAAGTGGCGGCAGGCAGGCAAGGTTGGTCCTTATTTGATAAGCATGCAGGGGTGAGTGTAAAATATATGGGTTTGTCTAAAACATATCTAGATGTGATATAGTTATGTCACATCTAAGCTGATGTCCACTCTGTTTGTGGTCTATTTTTTTATTTCTTATTGCTGCATTATATATTTGTGAAAGCTTAAATGTGACATCCTTAAAAAATACTCCCTCCGTTTCTAAATATAAGTCTTTTTAGACATTTTAAATAGACTACAACATACGGATGCATGTAGACATATTTTAGAGTGTAGATTCACTCATTTTGCTTCGTATGTAGTGACTTATTAAAACCTCTAGAAAGACTTATATTATGAAACGGAGGGAGTATCTAGATGTGAATTAGACAAACTGAAAATATATCTGTTGGTCCTGTACAAAGCGGAGGCCCGCCCGAACCAACATCATATGATGTGATGTTGCTTCCAAGAAAACCGATCCATCATTTGAACACATATTATAGTATCTCGTATGAAGATATGCAAGCGACGCATTCCCCCGAAACCTGTTATCGTGGTTTGGTTGACTCACTCTTGTCAACAGCCAGATGATATATATAGCCCAATTGTGATCTACTACCCGGTGAATACAATGATTGTTTCAGTAGGTCACCTAATCATGCGATGATTTTTAGTAGTCAGCCATAACGCTTACGGCCAAAGCAACGTCCTTTCGCATCCATGCATTCATCGGTGTGTTTGCCCCGGTCACTCAAAATATACGGTGAGCAAATTGTATGGCTGCTAGCCTACCATAGTCTCGCCTCTCCTTGAACAGAAATATGTAACGTGCAGAACCTCTTTATCAACCCTATCAAAAGTTATATCAAACGATATAATCAGTGCAGACTTGAATATACCTGAAAATCAAGTTGGTGTGGTCATTATATGGCGTGCACAATGTATGGAACCATGTAAGGTTGTGAGGTTGTGGACCCCACTAATAGAAAAAGGACCATTTGTCCCGGTTCATAAGGCTTATCTGTCCCGGTTGCGAAACCGGTACTAAAGGGTCGTTACTAATGCACTTGGCCTTTAGTCCCGGTTCTTATACGAACCGGGACAGATGGGCCTCCACGTGGCCGCTGTGGCGAGCCTAGACAGGAGGGCCTTTAGTCCAGGTTGGTGGCATCAACCGGGACCAATAGGCATCCACGCGTCAGCTGTTCAGGGGCTATGATTTTTCTTTTTTTCTTTTGAAAGGGGTGGATTTGGGGGGTTTTGTATGGTTAATTAAGGTGTTTCATATATTGTGTTAGGTAGCTAATTAATTAATAGAGAGAAGTGTCATCTCTTATCTCCGTGCTTGGTCGATGCTATGTACTATACGTATAGAGAGGCCCTCGACACGCTAGCTAGTAAGAAAATGAAGGAAACCATTAAGTACAGAAGTTCGTCATGCATACCGAGAGAAGTGATCGACCTCTCCTTCTCCGAGAGATTGGTCGAACATCAAGTTTTCGTATTATCTACCTGACGCTACTGGCTACATACATATACAATATGTAAGATCTGTTACAATCCACTAGCATTTGAAATCAAGTTCCACATGGTATTTCTCTGGCTTTATTGATGGTGTGGTCAAGAAAGAATCCCGCTAATTCCTCTTGAATTGCTTTCATGCGATCTTCTGGTAGGAGTTCATTCCGCATCTCCCACGTCTAATTTGAAGAAGGGGATTAATACATATATATGAATGAAACTCAACAGAAATGATGGTGTAATAAAATAAAATTGTGAATATTATTGCTTACGCACATAAAATTGTCTTTTAGAGTAGCCCCGCATATCTTTGCAAGTCGCGTTGTAGATGAACTCGCACATGTAGTATCCACAGAAATCATTCCCTTGTTCCTGCCACAAGCACTTTACGAGAAATAGAGGTCAATCAAACTGATAATGAAGCATTATAAATGGCATTGATGAAAGTAGCTAGAATCAACGGGATCGAGATGCGCAGAACTAGCTAGCTAGTACTACTTACTTTCGGGTATGTCCATCGCAGCTCCCCCGGCAGTCCCGGAGCTTGTGTGGTGAATACTTTCCAAACCTTGCGAGACAAAGAAAACAATTACTTGAGATCAGGAAATGAATAAAAAGTTGCCGATATGGTGCGATAATGATCGATTGAACTTACTTCTCGAGCATTTTAGTCATGTCCGCATAGGTCTCGGGAAATTTTCGTCTCGAGTCTAAGACGGTTACTAGTCCCTGCTCAAACTTAATCTCCAGGAGAATATAGTGGAAGCTGCGCACGCATGCATAACTCATCAATTACATTACTATAACCTCGCTCGAGTAATAAGGGAAACCGATATGCACAAGACAGTAACACTCACTTGAAGTTGTAAGGAAAGAGTATTTTATCTTTGTTTTGATTTACTATCAATGATTTGAGCAAGTTGGCCTCAGCATCATCGACGTTCTTTTCAACCTCAAAATTTATTTATGAGATTTGTGTTAATGAACCCAATATCATACATTTCTGCTTTTCTGCACTCGACGATCTTCAATCTGCATAATATAGTGAGGATAATCATATACAGATGCAATGAAAGAGCTGGGCTATATATAAAGACTTAATGACAGAAGTAGTACTTACAGACAGTAGCAAGTGACCGTTAATTTACCGAGGGCCTTTTGATTGAACCACTGGAAGAACTCCTCAAATGAAACAGTCAACAAATCAATTCCAATGAGGTCGTGCTCCTCTTTAACTCTCAGATACAAAGTATTCGTCCCCCAGACTCTCTGCAGGTTTCATGTACCAATCATGAAATCTTCGCATCATCGTTGTTAGAGATTTTTCATCTTTGACAAGAGGCTTCCCGTAATGGTATTGGTGTTCTTCCACCTCCAAGAAATCATAATGTACATCGTCGGGCAGGTAATCTTCAAGATTGCTATAACCGGGCACCATCCCCGGATCATTAGTGACGATATCGCTAGACACCTTGAGCGGGGGGCACGATTGGTCTGCTTGTTAGCTGAGTTGGGCAATATTTTTCCCAACTCGTCGTTCTGCTAACCTTCGATCACTGATAGTATTTCCCGACCGCTCCGCTTCGATATATACCTTTGCAGTAATGCGCTCATAGTTGGTTTTCGGCGGAGACTTTGGTGGTTTCCTTAGGGCATCGAGTGTGCGCTTTGCTTTCACCCGGTCTACTTTCTCCTCCGGAGGTGGATGTCTCTTTGCTTTCACCCCTTCAAAGAAGTCATCCACTTCTTTTTCCACGATCTTCGCATTTTCTTCCACGGTCCTCTCGTATGCTAACTTCTCTAGAGGCTTGAGAGGTGGACTGAATCTGTATTGCCTGCCTCTGGCTGTACTGCTAGACGCCGGAGCAGACGGAGCGGCTGCGGCTGTCTTCTTTCGTGCTTGCTTACGAGGCAGAGGATAAGGACTACGACACACCGGAGCAGCCGGGGCGGCGGCGGATCTCTTCCGCCCTTGCTGGCGAGGCGGAGAAGGAGGAGGCTGGTGGCTGCTCGGGCGCGCCGGCGCAGACGGAGAAGGAGGCGGAGTGCCGCCACACGCCGGAGAAGGAGGCTGAGTGCCCTGATCACTCGCCGGAGGAGGAGGCGGTGGAGGAGGCGGAGTGCCCTGACTCGCCGGAGGAGGAGGAGGCGAAGGCGTCCAGTTCGGAAGGTTGATGAGCTTCTTCCGCCATAGGCATGGAGTCTTCAGACAAGAACCAGCCGAGTCTCCCCGTCACCCGTAGGGTGGTCAAGCTGAAGGTCCTCAAATCCTTCTGTGATTTCATCCACCATCTGTTGGGGAACGTAGCATAAATTCAAAATTTTCCTACGTGTCACCAAGATCTATCTATGGAGTCATCTAGCAACGAGGGAGGAGTGGATCTACATACCCTTGTAGATCGCGCGCGGAAGCGTTCAAGAGGACGGGGTTGATGGAGTCGTACTCGTCGTGATCCAAATCACCGATGATCCTAGCGCCGAACGAACGGCACCTCCGCGTTCAACACACGTACGGAGCAGCGACGTCTCCTCCTTCTTGATCCAGCAAGGGGGGGAGGAGATGTTGATGGAGATCCAGCAGCACGACGGCGTGGTGGTGGAAGTAGCGGGATTCCAACAGGGCTTCGCCAAGCGCTACGGGAGGAGGGAGATGTGTCATGGGAGGGAGAGGGAGGCGCCAGGGCTTAGGTATGGTTGCCCTCCCTTCTCCCCACTATATATAGGGCCAAGGGAGAGGGGGAGGGCGCAGCCTTGACACTTCCTCCAAGGAAGGGTGCGGCCAAGGGGGGGAGGAGTCCATCCTCCCCAAGGCACCTCGGAGGTGCCTTCCCCCTTTAGGACTCTCCCCTCCTCTTGTCCCTTTGGCGCATGGGCCTCTAGGGGCTGGTGCCCTTGGCCCATATAGGCCAAGGAGCACCCCCTACAGCCCATGTGGCCCCCGGGGTAGGTGGCCCCACCCGGTGGACCCCCGGGACCCTTCCGGTGGTCCCGGTACAATACCGGTGACCCCAAAACTTGTCCCGATGGCCGAAATAGCACTTCCTATATATAATTCTTTACCTCCGGACCATTCCGGAACTCCTCGTGACGTCCGGGATCTCATCCGGGACTCCGAACAACTTTCAGGTTACCGCATACTAATATCTCTATAACCCTAGCATCACCGAACCTTAAGTGTGTAGACCCTACGGGTTCGGGAGACATGCAGACATGATCGAGATGACTCTCCGGTCAATAACCAACAGCGGGATCTGGATACCCATGTTGGCTCCCACATGTTCCACGATGATCTCATCGGATGAACCACGATGTCAAGGACTTAATCAATCCCGTATACAATTCCCTTTGTCTAGCGGTACGATACTTGCCCGAGATTCGATCGTCGGTATCCCGATACCTTGTTCAATCTCGTTACCGGCAAGTCTCTTTACTCGTTCCGTAACACATCATCCCGTGATCAACTCCTTGATCACATTGTGCACATTATGATGATGTCCTACCGAGTGGGCCCAGAGATACCTCTCCGTTTACACGGAGTGACAAATCTCAGTCTCGATTCGTGCCAACCCAACAGACACTTTCGGAGATACCCGTAGTGTACCTTTATAGCCACCCAGTTACGTTGTGACGTTTGGCACACCCAAAGCACTACGGTATCCGGGAGTTGCACAATCTCATGGTCTAAGGAAATGATACTTGACATTAGAAAAGCTTTAGCATACGAACTACACGATCTAGTGCTATGCTTAGGATTGGGTCTTGTCCATCACATCATTCTCCTAATGATGTGATCCCGTTATCAACGACATCCAATGTCCATGGTCAGGAAACCGTAACCATCTATTGATCAACGAGCTAGTCAACTAGAGGCTTACTAGGGACATGGTGTTGTCTATGTATCCACACATGTATCTGAGTTTCCTATCAATACAATTCTAGCATGGATAATAAACGATTATCATGAACAAGGAAATATAATAATAATAAATTTATTATTGCCTCTAGGGCATATTTCCAACAGTCTCCCACTTGCACTAGAGTCAATAATCTAGTTCACATCGCCATGTGATTAACACTCACAGGTCGCATCGCCATGTGACCAACATCCAAAGAGTTTACTAGAGTCAATAATCTAGTTCACATCACTATGTGATTAGCACTCAATGAGTTCTGGGTTTGATCATGTTGCTTGTGAGAGAGGTTTTAGTCAACGGGTCTGACCCTTTCAGATCCGTGTGTGCTTTACAAATCTCTATGTCATCTCCTAGATGTAGCCACCACGTTCTATTTGGAGCTTTTCCAAATAACTGTTCTACTTGGAGCTATTCTAAATTGTTGCTCCATTATACGTATCCGGTATCTCTACTCAGAGCTATCCGGATAGGTGTTAAGCTTGCATCGGCGTAACCCTTTACGACGAACTCTTTTACCACCTCCATAATCGAGATAATTCCTCAGTCCACTAGTTACTAAGGATAACTTTGACCGCTGTCCTGTGATCCATTCTTGGATCACTCTTGTACCCCTTGACTGACTCATGGCAAGGCACACTTCAGGTGCGGTACACAGCATAGCATACTGTAGAGCCTACGTCTTAAGCATAGGGGACGACCTTCGTCCTTTCTCTCCATTCTGCTATGGTCGAGCTTTAAGTCTTCATACCTTACAACTCAGGCAAGAACTCCTTCTCGACTGATCCATCTTGAACACCTTTAAGATCATGTCAAGGTATGTGCTCATTTGAAAGTACCATTAAGCGTTTTGATCTATCCTTATAGATCTTGATGCTCAATGTTCAAGTGGCTTAGTCCAGATTTTACATTGAAAAACACCTTTCAAATAACCCTATATGCTTTCCAGAAATTCTACATCATTTCTGATCAACAATATGTCAACAACATATACTCATCAGAAATTCTATAGTGCTCCCACTCACTTCTTTGGAAATACAAGTTTCTCATAAACTTTGTATAAACCCAAAATCTTTGATCATCTCATCAAAGCATACATTCCCACTCCGAGATGCTTACTCCAGTCCTTAGAAGGATTGCTGGAGCTTTGCATACTTATCAGCATCTTTCAGGATTGACAAAACCTTCCGGTTGTATCACATACAACCTTTCCTCAAGAAAAACGTCGAGGAAACAATGTTTTGACATCCTATCTGCAAGATTTCATAAATAATGCAGTAGTTGCTAATATAATTCCAACAGACTCTTAGCATCGCTACAAGTGAGAAGGTCTCATCGTAGTCAACTCCTTGAACTTGTCGGAAAACATCTTAACGACAAGTCGAGCTTTCTTAATGGTGATACTTACCATCATTGTCCGTCTTCCTTCTAAAATCCATCTGTACTCAACAGCCTCACGACCATCGAGCCGTTCTGCCAAAGTCTACACTTTGTTTTCATACATGGATCCTCTCTCGGATTTTATGGCCTCGAGCCATTTATCGGAATCTGGGCCCACCATCGCTTCTCCATAGCTCGTAGGTTCATTGTTGTCTAGCAACATGACTTTCAAGACAGGATTACGTACCACTCTGAAGTAGTATGCATCCTTGTCATCCCACGAGGTTTGGTAGTGACTTGATCTGAAGTTTCATGATCACTATCATAAGCTTCCACTTCAATTGGTGTAGGTGCCACAGGAACAACTCTTTGTACCCTGCTATACACCAGTTGAAGTGACGGTTCAATAACCTCATCAAGTCTTCACCATCCTCCCACTCAATTCTTTCGAGAGAAACTTTTCCTCGAGAAAGGACCCGATTCTAGAAACAATCCTTTATTGCTTTCGGATCTGAGACAGGAGGTATACCCAACTGTTTTGGGTGTCCTATGAAGATGTATTTATCCGCTTTGGGTTCGAGCTTATCAGCCTGAAACTTTTTCACATAAGCGTCGCAGCCCCAAACTTTTAAGAAATGACAGCTTAGGTTTCTTTAAACCATAGTTCATACGGTGTCATCTCATCGGAATTACGTGGTGCCCCTTTTAAAGTGAATGTGGTTGTCTCTAATGCCTAACCCATAAACTATTGTGGTAATTCGATAAGAGACATCATGGTATGCATCATATCCAATAGGGTGCAGTTATGATGTTCGGACACACCATCACACTATGGTGTTCCAGGCTGTATTAGTTGTGAAACGATTTCCACAATGTCTTAATTCTGTGCCAAACTCGTAATTCAGATATTCATCTCTATGATCATATCATAGATATTTTATCCTCTTGTCACGACGATCTTTCAACTTCACCCTGAAATTACTTGAACCTTTCAATAATTCAGACTCGTGATTCATCAAGTAAATATACTCAACATCTACTCAAATCATCTGTGAAGAACATAACGATATCCACTATACGCCTCAGCACTCATTGGACTGCACACATCAAAATGTGTTACTTCCAACGAGTTGCTATCTTGTTCCGTCTTACTAAAACAAGGCTTTCAGTCATCTTGCCCATGTGGTATGATTTGCATGTCTCAAGTGATTCAAGATCAAGTGAGTCCAAACGGTCCATTTGCATGGAGTTTCTTCATGCATATACACCAATAGACATGGTTCGCATGTCTCAAACTTTTCAAAAACGAGTGAGCCCAATGATCCATCAACATGGAGCTTCTTCATGCGTTTTATACCGATATGACTTATGTGGCAGTGCCACAAGTAGGTGGTACTATCTTATATCTTTTGGCATGAACATGTGTATCACTACGATCGAGATTCAATAAACCATTCATTTTAGGTGCAAGACCATTGAAGGTATTATTCAAATTAACAGAGTAACCATTATTCTCCTTAAATGAATAACCGTATTGCGATAGACATAATCCAATCACGTCTATGCTCAACGCAAACACCAAATAACAATTATTTAGGTTTAACACCAATCTCGATGGCAGAGGGAGCGTATGATATTTGATCAACCTTGGAAATACTTCCAACACATATCGTCATCTCACCTTTAGCTAGTCTCCGTTTATTCCGTAGCTTTTGTTTCGAGTTACTAACACTTAGTAACCGAACCGGTATCTAATACCCTGGTGCTACCAGGAGTACTAGTAAAGTACACATCAACACAATGTATATCCAATATACTTCTATCGACCTTGCCAGCCTTCTTATCTACCAAGTATCTAGGGTAATTCTGCTCCAGTGGTTGTTCCCCTTATTACAGAAGCACTCAGTCTCGGGTTTGGGTTCAACCTTGGGTTTCTTCACTAGAGCAGCAGCTGAATTGCCGTTTCATGAAGTATCCCTTTGTTCCCTTGCCCTTCTTGAAACTAGTGGTTTCACCAACCATCAACAATTGATGCTCCTTCTTGATTTCTACTTTCGCGGTGTCAAACATCGCGAATATCTCAAGGATCATCATATATGTCCCTGATATATCATAGTTCATCACGAAGCTCTAGCAGCTTGGTGGTAATGACTTCGGAGAACCATCACTATTTCATCTGGAAGATCAAATCCCACTCGATTCAAGCGATTGTTGTACTCAGACAATCTGAGCACAAGTTCAACAATTGAGCTTTTCTCCCTTAGTTTGCAGGCTAAGAAAATCGTCGGAGGTCTTATACCTCTTGACGTGGGCACGAGCCTGAAATCCCAATTTCAGCCCTCGAAACATCTCATATGTTTCGCGACGTTTCAAAACGTCTTCGGTGTCTCAACTCTAAGCCGTTTAACTGAACTATCATGTAGTTATCAAAATGTGTATGTCAGATATTCGCAACATCCACAGACAACGTTCGAGGTTCAGCACACTGAGCGGTGCATTAAGGACATAAGCCTTCTATGAAGCAATGAGGACAATCCTCAGTTTACGGACCTAGTCCGCATAATTGCTACTATCAACTTTCAACTAAATTTTTCTCTAGGAACATATCTAAACAGTAGAACTAAAGCGCGAGCTATGACATAATTTGCGAAGACCTTTTGACTATGTTCAGGATAATTAAGTTCATCTTATGAACTCCCACTCAGATAGACATCCCTCTAGTCATCTAAGTGATTACATGATCCGAGTCAACTAGGCCGTGTCCGATCATCACGTGAGACGGACTAGTCAACGTTGGTGAACATCTTCATGTTGATCGTATCTACCATACGACTCATGCTCGACCTTTCGGTCTTCTGTGTTCCGAGGCCATGTCTATGCACATGCTAGGCTCGTCAAGTTAACCCTAAGTGTTTTGCATGTGTAAAACTGTCTTACACCCGTTGTATGTGAACGTAAGGATCTATCACACCCGATCATCATGTGGTGCTTCGAAACGACGAACTTTAGCAACGGTGCACAGTTAGGGGAGAACACATTCTTGAAATTGTAATGAGGGATCATCTTATTTACTACCGTCGTTCTAAGCAAATAAGATGTATAAACATGATAAACATCACATGCAATCAAATAATAGTGACATGATATGGCCAATATCATATAGCTCCTTTGATCTCCATCTTGGGGCTCCATGATCATCTTGTCACGTCATCGACATGCAAGTCGTGATTCCTATTACAAGAACATGATCAATCTCATACATCACATATATCATTCATCACATCCTTTTGGCCATATCACATCACATAGCATACCCTGCAAAAACAAGTTAGACGTCCTCTAATTGTTGTTTGCATGTTTTACGTGGCTGCTATGGGTTTCTAGCAAGAACGTTTCTTACCTACGCAAAGACCACAACGTGATATGCCAATTGCTATATACCCTTCATAAGGACCCTGTTCATCGAATCCGATCCGACTAAAGTGGGAGAGACAGACACCCGCCAGCCACCTTATGCAACTAGTGCATGTTTGTCGGTGGAACCGGTCTCACGTAAGCGTACGTGTAAGGTTGGTCCGGGCCGCTTCATCCCACGATGCCGCCGAATCAAGATAAGACTAGTAACGGCAAGCATATTGAACAAAATCAACGCCCACAACTACTTTGTGTTCTACTCGTGCATAGAATCTACGCAATAGACCTAGCTCATGATGCCACTGTTGGGGAACGTAGCATAAATTCAAAATTTTCCTACGTGTCACCAAGATCTATCTATGGAGTCATCTAGCAATGAGGGAGGAGTGGATCTACATACCCTTGTAGATCGCGCGCGGAAGCGTTCAAGAGAACGGGTTTGATGGAGTCGTACTCGTCGTGATCCAAATCACCGATGATCCTAGCGCCGAACGGACGGCACCTCCACGTTCAACACACGTACGGAGCAGCGACGTCTCCTCCTTCTTGATCCAGCAAGGGGGGGAGGAGAGGTTGATGGAGATCCAGCAGCACGACGGCGTGGTGGTGGAAGTAGCGGGATTCCAACAGGGCTTCGCCAAGCGCTGCGGGAGGAGGGAGATGTGTCATGGGAGGGAGAGGGAGGCGCCAGGGCTTAGGTATGGTTGCCCTCCCTTCTCCCCACTATATATAGGGCCAAGGGAGAGGGGGAGGGTGCAGCCTTGCCCCTTCCTCCAAGGAAGGGTGCCGCCAAGGGGGGGTGGAGTCCATCCTCCCCAAGGCACCTCGGAGGTGCCTTCCCCCTTTAGGACTCTCCTCTCCTCTTGTCCCTTTGGCGCATGGGCCTCTAGGGGCTGGTGCCCTTGGCCCATATAGGCCAAGGAGCACCACCTACAGCCCATGTGGCCCCCGGGGCAGGTGGCCCCACCCGGTGGACCCCCGGGACCCTTCCGGTGGTCCCGGTACAATACCGGTGACCCCGAAACTTGTCCCGATGGCCGAAATAGCACTTCCTATATATAATCTTTACCTCCGGACCATTCCAGAACTCCTCGTGACGTCCGGGATCTCATCCGGGACTCCGAACAACTTTCGGGTTACCGCATACTAATATCTCTATAACCCTAGCGTCACCGAACCTTAAGTGTGTAGACCCTACGGGTTCGGGAGACATGCAGACATGACCGAGATGACTCTCCGGTCAATAACCAACAGCGGGATCTGGATACCCATGTTGGCTCCCACATGTTCCACGATGATCTCATCGGATGAACCACGATGTCAAGGACTTAATCAATCCCGTATACAATTCCCTTTGTCTAGCGGTACGATACTTGCCCGAGATTCGATCGTCGGTATCCCGATACCTTGTTCAATCTCGTTACCGGCAAGTCTCTTTACTCGTTCCGTAACACATCATCCCGTGATCAACTCCTTGATCACATTGTGCACATTATGATGATGTCCTACCGAGTGGGCCCAGAGATACCTCTCCGTTTACACGGAGTGACAAATCCCAGTCTCGATTCGTGCCAACCCAACAGACACTTTCGGAGATACCCGTAGTGTACCTTTATAGCCACCCAGTTACGTTGTGACGTTTGGCACACCCAAAGCACTCCTATGGTATCCGGGAGTTGCACAATCTCATGGTCTAAGGAAATGATACTTGACATTAGAAAAGCTTTAGCATACGAACTACACGATCTAGTGCTATGCTTAGGATTGGGTCTTGTCCATCACATCATTCTCCTAATGATGTGATCCCGTTATCAACGACATCCAATGTCCATGGTCAGGAAACCGTAACCATCTATTGATCAACGAGCTAGTCAACTAGAGGCTTACTAGGGACATGGTGTTGTCTATGTATCCACACATGTATCTGAGTTTCCTATCAATACAATTCTAGCATGGATAATAAACGATTATCATGAACAAGGAAATATAATAATAATCAATTTATTATTGCCCCTAGCATATCCTTCTAGAATCGGCCGGGAGTGAAAAGTTACACCAGGTTCAGGAGGTGCAACAGAGCCAACAACCGCCTTAACTTTGAATTCCATCCACTGCGTCATAAGGTGGCAATTCTGAGACTCCGTGATAGCATCCATGAGGTAGCTAGCAGGAGCCGTGAAGACAGGCTCCTGAAGCAGCTCCGTGGAAGCCACGCTGCTTCTCCGCTGAGATGGCGGGGTAGCTTCGGGTGTAGCAGCTTCGGCAGGTCGCGCGCTGCGGGCCTCGTCTCGTTCCTCTAGCGCTTGTACCCTTGCGTGCAGCGCCTGTATTTGGGTCAACTCATTTTTCTTCTTCCTCTCTCGGCATTTGTAACCGCCTGCGTCGGGAAATCCAGCCTTCCATGAAAGGGAGCCTGGCATGCCTCGTGTCCGTCCGGGGTGTTCAGGATTCCCGAGGGCCTTTGTGAGCTCGTCGTTCTCTCTGTCCGGAATGAACGTCCCTTGCTGCGCCTTTTTGATATACTCCTGAAGCTTCTCAATGGGTCTGTTCAGCTGCTCGTTGATCCAAACGCACTTTCCTGTTACAGGGTCCAATTTTCCCCCAACCCCGAAGAACCAAGTCCTGCAACGGTCTGGCCAGCGTTGCGTCTCTAGTTCGATCCCTTTAGTGATGAGGTCATTCTCAGCCTTGTCCCACAACGGCCGGGCTTTCAGGTACCCACCTGACCCGGTGCGATGGTGATGCTTCTTCTTTGCAGCATTTTTTTGTTTGTCGCTGACATCTTCGCTGCTCTCTCAGATTTCTTTTTGGTGACAAATGCGGGCCACTGATCTTTGATCTTCTCAAATCGGCCGATGAATTCGGGAGTCTTGTCTTGGTCGACAAACGATGATTTTAGCTCATTCTTCCACCTCCTGAATAGCTCAGCCATCTTCTTAAGAGCATAAGCCTTGATCATTGGCTTTTTAATCGGATTCTCCGGATCCTCCTCTGGCGGGAAGGTGAAATTTTCCTGTAGCGCGGTCCAAAGATCAGCTTTCTGCCTATCGCTGACATAAGACACCTGAGAGACTTTGTCCTTAGCCTTCAACCATTGCTCGATGCTGATCGGGATCATGTCCCTAACTAGAACCCCGCACTAAGCATTAAATTTTTGCTTGGTCCGGAGGGGTTCAATCGGTTGGCCAGCGCGATCAATTTCGATGATCGTGTACATTTAATCCGAGCGCAACTTTCTCTTCGGGCCTCATCTCGTTACCGAAGTGTTGCTCGATCCGGAGGGCTAGAAAAGAAGAAAAAGAAGAGAGTTAATATGTGTACATATCAAAAAAAATTAATGCATCAATTAGCTATAGTCAGCACATGCTTAATTAATTAATATATATACCTGGACGGACTTCGTTCGGTCACCGGAGCCGTCATCACGGTGTCCTTCCCCCTCCATCGGTCACCGGAGCCGTCATTACGGTGTCCTTCCTCCTCCATTGTTTGATCATCGTCGTCGTAGCCTGCTTCTTCATCCTGTCTTTCCAGACCATCGGTGCATGTGTCGTTGAGAAACGACAAGACGGCATCACTTCCATATGCGATTATCTCCCCCAACACCGCTTCTTGTGCTTCGTCTCGGGGGTGCGGATCCATAGTTTCTGCAAATATTTACAACATGGAAATTATTATTGGGACAATTGCATTTTTACCCTTAGTTGGTTCCTACCCACAGGTTTTGCCCTTACTTTTCGAGCTTGCTTAGTTTTTCCCTTACTTTTTCCATCGTGGTCCCTTGAATGCCCTTTGACCGTTTGACCAAAACTTTGAAAATTCATAACTAATTCATATGAACTCAGAGAAATGCAAATAAGATATCAAAATGTTCAGATAAACATTACCTTTATGTGCATATCATTTGCATTCAAGACAAAAGCACCCTTTAAACTACCTGAGGTAATTAGTGTTATTAAAATTATTAATAATGAAAAGGTATAAATAATATTTTTTCATGAATAAAAATTACATGCGAATGTAGGTGATGTTTTTTGAACATCTAGATATCTTATTTGCATTTTGCCGAGTTTGTATCATCTTGTTATGAATTTTCTAACGACTTTGACCATTATTTGGAAACTTCATGACAAGTTGGTACGAACTCAGAGAAATTCAAATAAGATATCAGGACATTCAGAAAACATCACCTACATTTGCATGTAATTTTTATTCATGAAAAAATATATTGTTTATAGCTTTTTATTTTTGATAATGTTAATAACATTAATTACCTCAGGTAGTTTAAACGATGCTTTTGTCCTGAATGCAAATGATATGCACATAAAGGTAATGTTTATACGAACATTTTGATATCTTATTTGCATTTTTCTGAGTTCACATGAATTACTTATGAATTTTCAAAGTTTTGGTCAATCGGTCAAAGGGCATTCGAGGGACGTCGACGGAAAAAGTAAGGGCAAAACTGAGCAACCTCGAAAAGTAAGGGCAAAACCCATGGGTAGGAACCAACTAGGGGTAAGAATGTAATTGTCCCATTATTATTCAAACATGACAGATGGATATATTAGTGGAAAACGTTGAACTAGCTAGCTAAGCACAATAAGGAATCGTATTAGTGGCCTGGCCTCGACGCTTCTCTAGTGTTTGGGGTGGCCTCGACGACAACGCTCTTTTAACTTGGTAGATTTGGGTGGCCTCAAGAGAGTTTGTTGATCAGGTAGGGGCGCGACGGGAGGGGGTAGGGGACCGACATCGTTTTTTCTAGGGTTTGGGTGTCCTCGAGAGTTTTGGTCAAGCCAGAGGGCCGGGGGGTGCTCCCGTGGTATAAGTTATCATGGTCGAGAGGGGGTATATATATCGACCGCCCCTCATGTCGAAGTTATCCGGGAGGTTATATCGACAACGACGACATACATACATGGGAAAATAATGTTATCAGGGAGGGGGTATATCGACCCCCCTCGTGTTGAAATTATCGCGACATAAATTATACATACATGAAAAAAATAAGAAAATGAAGAAGAGGAAAAATAAGAAGAAAAAAAAGAGGAGAAGAAGAAAGGAATAGAGGAGAAGAAAAAAATATTCTATTTTTTCTTCTTCTCCTCTATTCCTTTCTTCTTCTCCTCTTTTTTTCTCCTTTTTTCCTCTTCTTATTTATTTCTCCTCTTCTTCTCCTTTTTCTTTTCCTTCTTCCTAAACTAAACATATATAAACTAAAATAATCCTAAGTTTTGCATACGAACATATATATAAACTAAAAATTCTATGAACAAAATAAAAATTCTATGAACAAAATTACAACAGAAAAAATCATAATTTTTTTTTTATAAAAATGACATATTCTTTGCATATGAACATACAAACATTTGCATATTCTACAATAATATCACCCCAAAAAATCTATGAACAGAAAAATCCTAACTTTTGCATATATATGAACATATATACATCATCATCATCATCTACTACTACTACAATATGAACAAAAAAATAAATATATATGTGAATAGGGGGCCTGCTTCGTCGTCGGCGTCGGGGCAGGCGGCGACGTTGGGCGCGGGGGAGAAGGGGGAGAGGAGGGGGAACGGTGCGGTGAGGCACTCACAGTGCACGCGAGCGGCGGCGAGGTCGGGGCAGGGCACGGCGTGCGCGACGGCGAGGCGCGACGAGGTCGAGGCAGGGCTCGGTGATGGTAAGGTCGGGGCAGGGCGCGTCGACGTCGTGGCAGGGTGCGGCGAGGCCGGGGCAAGGGCGACGGCGACGACGGAGACGGCGGACGGCGGCGCGCGGCATCCTGGCGGCGTCGATGTCGTCGGCGTTGTTGGGGCGGAACTGCAAGATGACAAGTGAAAATTTTCACAAGTCCTGCTTATATACTCAGAGCATTGGTTCCGGTTCATAGCACAAACCGGGACCAATGCACCCTTTAGTCCCGGTTGGTGCCACCCAACGGGACCAAAGGCATCTTTTCAGCAGCCCAAAGGGCAGGAAGCAGTGGCCTTTGGTCCCGATTGGTGGCACCAACAGAGACTAAAGGGGGTGCATTGGTTCCGGTTGGTGCCACGAACCGGAACCAATACACCCCTTTAGTCCCGGTTTGTGCCACGAACCGAGACCAAAGGCCTTGCACAGCCGGGTGGTGGTGGGAGTTTAGTCCCACCTCGCTAGTCGAGAGGGGCACACAGTGGATCCATTGCAGGCTTATGGGCCTAATTGTGACTGCTGTGCCTAATGGGCCTATTGGGCCTTCTACGGGCCTGAATCCTGGCCCATTGATGGATTTCTAGTCGTATTCACGCGGTGGTGGCCCAGTAGGTCGCAAATTTTTTATTTTTTGCTTTATTTTTTGTTATGTTTCTACTTACAACAAAATACTTATTTATTTTATTTTATTTTGTTTCTAATTACTTATTTATTTTATTTTATGATAATTATTTTTGCTATTAAAGTTTCGAACAAAAAAAGTTCTTTATGAAAATTCTTTTTGTTTTTAATGATTTTGAACAGAAAATAATTTGATAATTTTAGTTGCATCAATTTTATATAAATTTAGTTTCATAAAGTTTAGAGGATGCTTATAATGTTTTGAACAAAAAATACTTTGATATTTTTTGTTTCATAAATTTTATTTATGTTATTAAATTTTATTTTATTTTATTTTATTTTATTTTGTTTCTACTTATATATTTTATTAAAGTTTATATTATTTTGTTTCAAATTACTTATTTACTTTATTTTATGAAAATTCTTTTTATGGAAAGACCCTGAAATTCGTTATTTTTCATGCATTTACTGATTATTTTGAGTTACAAGACCCTGAAATTGAAAAGGCACTACAAATGAACTCTGAAAAGGTTGAAAGTTGGCATGGTATCATCATTTCACCCACTTAGCATGTGCAAGAAAGTAGAGAGACTTACGACAAAAACTGGATGCACTTCATGTACAAAATGCACAATCTCTTTCGAAGCATCAGGGTTTCATACGGAAACTCGTCAATTACAAAGGGATTTCATTTTTTGAACTCATTTAAACTCCATACTTTTTCTATGTTCAAAATGCACCATTCAAAGCCACATCATCAATTTTCAACCCTTTATGACTTCATTTGTTATTTTTCATGCATTTACTGATTATTTTGAGCTATAAGACCCTGAAATTGAAAAGCACTACAAATGAACTCTGAAAAGGTTGAAAGTTGGCATGGTATCATCATTTCACCCCATATAGCATGTGCAAGAAAGTAGAGAGGCTTATGGCAAAAACTGGATGCACTTCGTGTATAAAATGCACCATTCAAAGCTACATCATCAATTTAGTACATATAGCTCTCATGGATAGATAAGTGACCAAATTAATAGAATTCATCATCACATTAAAAACAAAGTACATACATAATTCTCATTGAACAACATATAGCTCTCCAGAGCATCTAGTTAAACCATACATTGAAACTATGTGAAACCTTTCAATGCAACAATAAATGCGATCATAATCACAACCAAGGTAAAAATTGATCCAACGACATAATGATACCAAGCCTCGGTATGAATGGCATAGTTTCTAATCTTTCTCATCTTCAACCGCATTGCATCCATCTTGATCTTGTGATCATCGACGACATCCGCAACATGCAACTCCAATATCATATTCTCCTCCTCAATTTTTTTATTTTTTCCTTCAAGTAATTGTTTTCTTCTTCAACTAAATTTAACCTCTTGACAATAGGGTCGGTTGGAATTTCCGGTTCAACTACCTCCTACATAAATAAAATCTATGTCAACTTGATGGGCATAATTGTCATAAAAATAAATGAACTAAATAGTTATAAAAGATAATATATATACCACATCTGAATCATAGCCAGGACGAGGGCCGATGGGGGCGGATACCAAAACCATCGCACTATATAAGCACAAGCAATAATAAAAGTAAGAAAATTAGACAAGTATCTATCTAAAGTAAGAATTTTTTTTCTTTCAGAAGAAGATAAGAGGCTCACCACAGTGGTGCAGACGACGAGATCGGCGCGGGCGATCGACGGTGGTGAAGACGGGGACGGGACGTGATGGACCGCTAAACCTAGACAAATCTCGGGAAAAATGGAGCTTGAAGGTTGAGCTTCGAGAGGAGAAAGCTTAACTAGCGTGGCTTGGGCATTTCATCGAACACCTCGTTTGCATAGGAGGTGAGCTAGAGCACCCAAATGCCCTCTCATCGCCGGCCAGAAAAAACAGAGCACTGTGGAGTGCTCTGCTACAGCGACGGGGTATATATAGGCAACTCATTTGTCCCGGTTCATGGATGGAACCGGGACTAAAGCCCAGCCTTCTGTCCCGGTTCGAGCCAAGAATTGGGACCAATGTTTGTGGGCTAGGAGCGAGGCCCATTGGTCCCGGTTCATGTTTGGAACCGGGACAAATGAGTCCATACGAACCGGGACCAATCCCCACGAGGCCCCGACCGGCCCCTGGGCTCACAAACCGGGACGAATGCATCCATTGGTCCCGGTTCGTGGAAGAACCGGGACTAATGGGTTGGCCAGGCCCGAACGAAAACCCCTTTTTCTACTAGTGCCTGCATCAAGTAGGGTACAGTCCCATTGCTCTTTCTATATTAATCGGGGAGAAGGAATGCGTGCCTCTCTACTTCGAAGAAGCTGGCCGACTTGAAGTTCATTTGGCCACCCCTTATTTTTGGATATAGACAGTAGGACTAGGATTAGGCCTGAGAGGCATCCGAGAATGCAACGTTTCAGATTCTTGAAGTGTCACGACATTCTTTGTCTGGTTGTCTAGAGACAACCGTACAAGGTCTTCAATGGTATGTCATTTAACCACCTCCGGGTTAGGCGCTACCTCTGTTGTCGCCTTAAACTCCATGAGGTGGTGGGGATGGTCTTCGGAGTTATACTGCATGAGCGCAACGCTCCTTTGAATCCTTATTGTTTGCCTCCAGGTTGCCAGGGTCCCCTCCCTCCTGGACCTTGTCCTCCTTAATTTGGTTGAGCATGTGCTGGCAGCCGATGGTTAACCAGTGGTGCTCACGCCCTATCATTGTTGGTCGTCTTCTACTAGAAGTTGTTGTTAAGGTCCCATGTGCTTTGCCCTTCATGTACCTTTTATTGGTTGGTAGTGTTTATTTTCAGGTCATGGACGTTCGCGCTTGTCTTTCATGCTTTAGGCCTATCTTAGGTATGTTGTTTGGTATGGTGTTGCTTGGACTACACGATCTCAAGTGAAGTAAGCGTTGTGCCCTATTGAAAGTTATACTCGCCTTTTCCCTAAGGGGTTACACGCACAAGAACACTCCAAGCGACTTATGGGAAATAGCGAAACCATCTCAACACAGAAGCCTCACATAGCCGCCCCTCCCGCCAAAAAAACCTAGGGTTCCTCTGCTTCCCGTCGGCACCACCGCCGGTCCGCCTCATCTTCGGTGGCCATAGGGTCATGGTGGCATGGTGGATCCCGGCCCTTACCGGCGGGAGGGCTGCATTTTTAGATGTTCTTTCGATTTTTGTTAGGGTTTGTGTCCTCAGGAAGATGAGACGGCGGTGTCTCTCTGAAGATGAAATAAGGTTCTCCCCGTCTAACCCACATCTTGGTGGTGCATCTAGTATCGGTGGGCGTGTGAAGATGTGTCTCCGGGAAATCGGTCCTTAGTGGATTTGCTTGAATCTGGTCGTAGTTACTCTACGTTCGTGCGTCTATAGGTTGGATGCTTTTGACCTACGCTACCCATCAATGGCGACGGTTGTTGTTCTGATGTGATGGTCCTATGGGGTCTTAGCACGATGACTTTCCGACTTTTACTACAACAAGTTTTGTCCGGCTCTAGCGAGGGAGGAGCGATGACGGCTGCGTGCCTTGGGCCCGCTTCAGTGCTTGTAGTCGTCGCTAGGAGGTCTATGAATCCGGATGTAATATTTATTAGTTTTTATTGTTCGTTGTATTGTCATGATTGAAAATAAATAAAACGGAAGTTTCTGAAGAAAAAAAAACACAAGAAAGAACTTCACTGCCCGCGGCTGTACATGCCAAGCGTACAGCTAGCTAGTAGCTTGGGTTGGTTTACCCTTCACGTACTCTTTTTGGGTTGGTTTTCAACTCCATCGCCGGCTTCCGAGGGCAAGTGGCGGCAGGCTGTCAAGCAAGGTTAGTCCTCATTTGACGAGCATGCAGGCGTGAGTGTAAAATAGGTATATTGTTTATTCTTTTTTGGGTACTTACAACGAAGCAGAGACCAACCCGAACCAACATACCACTAGTAGAAAAGAGGGCTTTGGTTCAGGCCGGGTCAGCCCATTAGTCCCGGTTCAGTCCAGAATCGGGACCCATGGGGCATTGGTCCCGGTTCGTGAGGCCAGGGGCCTGCCGGGCCTCGTGGGGGCATTGGTCCCGGTTCGTCTAGCCCCTTTGGTCCCGGTTGGTGGGTCGAACCGGGACCAATGGGCCTCGCTCCTGGCCCACCACCATTCGTCCCGGTTGGTGGCTTGAATCGGGACGGCATGCTTCCCTTTAGTCCTGGTTCATGCCACGAACCGGGACCAATGAGGTGCCTATATATACCCCTCGTTCGCGAGCAGAGCACTCCAGTGTTCTGTTTTTCTCTGGCCGGCGAGGGGAGGGCTTTGTGGTGCTCTAGCTCACCTCCTATGCACATGAGGTGTTCGATGAAATTCCCGAGCCACACTAGTTAAGCTTTCTCCTCTCAAAGCTCGACCTCAAAGCTCCATTTTCCTCGAGATTTGTCTAGGTTTAGCGGCCCATCACGTCCCATTCCCGTCTTCACCACCGTCGATCGCCCGTGCCGATCTCGTCGCCGGCTCCACCGTGGTGAGCCTCTTGTTCTTATCTTCTTTCTGAAAGAAAAAATTCTTACTTTAGATAGATACTCGTCTAATTTTCTTACTTTTATTATTGCTTGTTATTATATAGTGCGATGGTTTTGGTATCCGCCCCCGTCGGCCCTCGTCCTGGCTATGATTCGGATGTGGTATATGTTATCTTTTTATAACTATTTGGTTCACTTATTGTTTATGAAAATTATGCCGACCAACGTGACATAGATTTTCTTTACGTAGGAGGTAGTTGAACCGGAAATTCCAACCGACCCTATTGTCGAGAGGTTAAATTTAGTTGAAGAAGAAAACAATTACTTGAAGGAAAAAATAAAAAAAATTGAGGAGGAGAAGATGATATTGGAGTTGCATGTTGCGGATGCCGTCGATGATCACAAGATCAAGATGGATGCAATGCGGTTAAAGATGAGAAAGATTAGAAAATATGCCATTCATACCGAGGCTTGGTATCATTATGCCGTTGGATCAATTGTTACCTTGGTTGCGATTATGATCGCATTTGTTTTCGCATTGAAATGTTTTACATAGTTTCAATGTATGGTTTAATTAATTAGATGCTCTGGAGAGCTATATGTTGTTACATGAGAACTATGTATGTACTTTGGTTTTAATGTGATGATGAACTTCTATTAATTTGGTCACTTATTTATTCATGAGAGCTATATGTTGCCTTCAATTTCAGGGTCTTATAGCTCAAAATAATCAGTAATTCGTGAAAAATAACAAATGAAGTCAGAAAGGGTTGAAAATTGATGATGTGGCTTTGAATTTTGCATTTTGAACACAGAAAAACTATGGAGTTCAAATAAGTGAAAAAAAATGAAATCTCTTTGTATCAGAAAAGTTTTCGTATGAAACCCTGATACTTCGAAAGAGATTGTCCGTTTTGTACAGGAAGTGCATCCAGTTTTTGCCGTAACCCTCTCTACTTTCTTGCACATGCTATGTGGATGAAATGATGATACCATGCCAACTTTCAACCTTTTCAGAGTTCATTTGAAATGCTTTTCAATTTCAGGGTCTTATAGCTCAAAATAAACAGTAAATGCATGAAAAATTATAAATGAAGTCAGAAAGGGTTGAAAATTGATGATGTGGATTTGAATGGTGCATTTTGAACACAGAAAAACTATGGAGTTTCTGTTCAAAATCACTGAAAGCAAAAAGAATTTTCATAAAGAACTTTTTTTATTACAAACTTTAATAGCAAAAAGAATTATCATAAAATAAAATAAATAAGTAATTAGAAACAAAACAAAATAAAAAAATAAGTATTTTATTGTAAGTAGAAACAAAACGAAATAAATATAGCAAAAAAGAAAACAAAAAAACTAAGAAAAAATAAAAAAAATTGCCACCTACTGGGCCACCACGGCCTGAATACGACTAGAAACCCATTCATGGAGTTTCTGTTCAAAATCATTAAAAGCGAAAAGAATTTTCATAAAGAACTATTTTGTTACAAACTTTAATAGCAAAAAGAATTATCATAAAATAAAATAAATAAGTAATTAGAAACAAAATAAATTAAAACAAATAAGTATTTTGTTGTAAGTAGAAACAAAACAAAATAAATAAAGCAAAAAAGAAAACAAAAAACCGAGAAAAAATAAAAAAAAATTGCCACCTACTGGGCCACCACAGCCTGAATACGACTAGAAACCCATCCATGGGCTAGGATTCAGGCCCGCAGAAGGCCCCGTAGGCCCATAGGCATAGAAGTGCTAGATTTGGCCCATATGCCTGCAATTCAGAGGAGTTCAAAAGTGAAGAGGCAACCGAGCTTATAAACAGGTGCCGAACGCTCTCAACTAGCGAGGTGGGACTAAACTCCCACCACCACACCGCTGTGCAAGGCCTTTGGTCCCGGTTGGTGGCACCAACCGAGACTAAAGGGGGGAATTGGTCTCGGTTCGTGGCACCAACCGGCACCAATGCCCACCCTTTAGTCTCGGTTGGTGCCACCAATCTGGACCAAAGGCCTCTGCTTCTCGACCTTTGGGCTGCTGAAAAGAGACCTTTTGTCCCGGTTGGTGGCACCAACCGGGACTAAAGGTGGCATTGGTCCCTGATACATCTCCAACGTATCTATAATTTTTGATTGTTCCATGCTATTATATTATCAACCTTGAATGTTTTATATGCATTTATATGCTATTTTATATGATTTTTTGGGACTAACCTATTAACCTAGAGCCCAATGCCAGTTTCTGTTTTTTCCTTGTTTTAGAGTATCGCAGAAAAGGAAAATCAAACGGAGTCCAATTGACCTGAAACTTCACTGAACTTATTTTTGGACCAGAAGAAGCCCACGGAGTATCGGAGTTGGACCAAAAGAGTCCTGGGCTGCCCACGAGGGTGGGGGGTGTGCCCACCCCCCTTGGGCGTGCCCCCTGCCTTGTGGACAGCCCGGATATCCACCGACGTACTTCTTCCTCCTATATATACCCATATACCCTAAAAACTTCGGGAGCAGAATAGATCGGGAGTTCCGCCACTAGAAGCCTCCGTAGCTATCGAAAACCAATCTACACCCGTTCCGGCACCCTGCCGGAGGGGGAATCCTTCTCCGGTGGCCATCTTCATCATCCCGGTGCTCTCCATGACGAGGAGGGAGTAGTTCTCCCTCGGGGCTGAGGGTATGTACCAGTACCTATATGTTTGATCTCTCTCTCGTGTTCTTGAGGTGGCACGATCTTGATGTATAACGAGATTTGCTATTATATTTGGATCCTATGATGTTTCTTCCCCCCTCTACTCTCTTGTAATGGATTGAGTTTTCCCTTTGAAGTTATCTTATCGGATTGAGTCTTTAAGGATTTGAGAACACTTGATGTATGTCTTGCGTGGGATACCCGTGGTGACAATGGGGTATTCTATTGATCCACTTGATGTATGTTTTGGTGATCAACTTGCGGGTTCCGCCCATGAACCTATGCATAGGGGTTGGCACACGTTTTCGTCTTGACTCTCCGGTAGAATCTTTGGGGCACTCTTTGAAGTACTTTGTGTTGGTTTGATTAGATGAATCTGAGATTGTGTGATGCATATCGTATAATCATACCCACGGATACTTGAGGTGACATTGGAGTATCTAGGTGACATTAGGGTTTTGGTTGATTTGTATCTTAAGGTGTTATTCTAGTACGAACTCTAGGGCTGTTTGTGACACTTATAGGAATACCCCAACGGATTGATTGGAAAGAATAACTTTGAGGTGGTTTCGTACCCTACCATAATCTCTTCGTTTGTTCTCCGCTATTACTGACTTTGGAGTGACTCTTTGTTGCATGTTGAGGGATAGTTATGTGATCCAATTATGTTATTATTGTTGAGGGAACTTGCACTAGTGAAAGTATGAACCCTAGGCCTTGTTTCAACGCATTGCAATACCGTTTACGCTCACTTTTATCATTAGTTACCTTGCTGTTTTTATATTTTCAGATTACAAAAACCTTTATCTACCATCCATATACCACTTGTATCATCATCTCTTCGCCGAACTAGTGCACCTATACAATTTACCATTGTATTGGGTGTGTTGGGGACACAAGAGACTCTTTGTTATTTGGTTGCAGGGTTGCTTGAGAGAGACCATCTTCATCCTACGCCTCCTACGGATTGATAAACCTTAGGTCATCCACTTGAGGGAAATTTGCTACTGTCCTACAAACCTCTGCACTTGGAGGCCCAACAACGTCTACAAGAAGAAGGTTGTGTAGTAGACATCAAGCTCTTTTCTGGCGCCGTTGCCGGGGAGGTTAGTGCTTGAAGGTATATCTTTAGATCTTGCAATCGAATCTTTTTGTTTCTTGTTTTAGCACTAGTTTAGTTTATAAAAGAAAACTACAAAAAAATATGGAATTGAGTTTGCCTCATACGCTTCATCTTTTTAATATCTTTCGTGAGTATGATGGAAAGGAAAATTGTGCCAAAGTGTTAGAAGAAGAATGCATTAAAATCGGTGGCACTAAATATTTGAATGATGAGCCTGATTGCCATGTCGTTAGTATGAATTCCTTGAATATCCATGATGCTAATGATATGCAAAGCCACAAGTTTGGGGAAGCTATGTTTGATGAAGATGATATTTTTTGTCCCCCAAGTTTTGATGAGCAAATTTATTATGATGAAAGCATGCCTCCTATTTATGATGATTATATTGATGAAAGTGGATTTGGAGAGGTCGTGACTTTATTTTGTGATGAATCCACTATTCCGGAAGAGGTTCCAATTGATTATGAGAACAAAGTTGCTACTTTTGATAATTATTGTGATGATACATATGCTATAAAAAGTAGTGATGGTTATATTTATAAAACTTGTCATGATTATGATTACCCTTTTTCTGAACATTACTCTTTTAATGTGGAAACAATTTATAGTGTTCGAGTCTCTTATGATACTCCCACTATTCCGATTGAGAAGAATTTTGCTTATGTGGAGAGTAATAAAAATTTTATGCTTGTAGATCATGAAAAGAATGCTTTAGGTTCTGGTTATATTGTTGAATTTATTCATAATGCTACTGAAAAAATATTATGAGGGAGGAACATATGCTTGTAGGAATTGCAATAATATCAAGTTTCCTCTCTATGTGCTTAAAATTTTGAAGTTTTGCTTGCTTTACCTTCCTATGCAAGTTGATTCTTGTTCCCATAAGTTGTTTGCTCACAAAATCCCTATGCATAGGAAGTGCGTTAGACTTAAATGCGCTAGTCACAATCTTCATGATGCTCTCTTTATGTTTCAATTCTTATCTTTTATGTGAGCATCATTGAAATCATCATGCCTAGTTAGGGGCGTTAAACGATAGCGCTTGTTGGGAGGCAACCCAACTTTATTTTTGTTCCTTACTTTTTGCTCCTGTTTAGAAATAAATAATTTATCTAGCCTCTGTTATGATTGAGTTTTTATGTTTTAATTAGTGTTTGTGCCAAGTAGAACCGTTGGGAGGACTTGGGGAAAGTCTTGTTGATCTTGCTGTAAAAAACAGAAACTTCAGCGCTCACGAGAATTGCTGCCATTTTTTATTGGAGCGTGCTATTTAGTTAATTATTTTTGAAGATGATTAATAGATAAATTACTCACGTCCAGCAATTTATTTTAGAATTTTTGGGGTTCAAGAAGTTTGCGTTAGTTACAGATTACTACAGACTGTTCTGTTTTTGACAGATTCTGTTTTTCGTGTGTTGTTTGCTTATTTTAATGAATCTATGGCTAGTAAAACAGTTTATAAACCATAGAGAAGTTGGAATACAGTAGGTTTAACACCAATATAAATAAAGAATTAGTTCATTACAGTACCTTGAAGTGGTGTTTTGTTTTCTTTCACTAACGGAGCTTACGAGTTCTCTGTTAAGTTTTGTGTTGTGAAGTTTTCAAGTTTTGGGTAAAGATTCGTTAGACTATGGAATAAAGAGTGGCAAGAGCCTAAGATTGGGGATTCCCAAGGCACCCAAAGGTAATATTCAAGGACAACCAAGATCCTAAGCTTGGGGATGCCCCGGATGGCATCCCCTCTTTCATCTTCACTTTACTTGGAGCTATATTTTTATTTACCACATGATATGTGTTTTTCTTGGAGCGTTATTTTATTTTATTTAGTTTTGCTTGCTGTTTGAATAAAATACCAAGATCTGAAATTCTTAAATTTTAGAGAGTCTTCACATAGTTGCATAATTATTCGACTACTCATTGAACTTCACTTATATCTTTCAGAGTAGTTTGTTGTTGCTCTAGTGCTTCACTTATATCTTTTTAGAGCACGGTGGTGGTTTTATTTTATAGAAATAGATGAACTCTCATGCGTCACTTATATTATTTTGAGAGTCCTAAACAGCATGGTAATTTCCTTTGGTTATGAATTTAGTCCTAATATGATGGGCATCCAAGAGGGATATAATAAAAACTTTCATATAGAGTGCATTGAATACTATGAGAAGTTTGATACTTGATGATTGTTTTGATATATGAGGATGGTAATATTAGGGTCATGCTAGTGGGTAGATGTGAATTTGAGAAATACTTGTGCTAAAATTTGTGATTCCCGTAGCATGCATGTATGGTGAACCGTTATGTGATGAAGTCGGAGAATGATTTATTTATTGATTGTCTTCCTTATGAGTGGCGGTCGGGGACAAGCGATGGTCTTTTCCTACCAATCTATCCCCCTAGGAGCATGCGCGTAGTACTTTGTTTCAATAACTAATAGATTTTTGGTATGTGAGTTCTTTATGACTAATGTTGAGTCCATGGATTATACGCACTCTCACCCTTCCACCATTGCTAGCCTCTCTAGTATCGCTCAACTTTCGCCAGTACCATAAACCCACCATATATCTTCCTCAAAACAGCCACCATACCTACCTATTATGGCATTTCCATAGCCATTCCGAGATATATTTCCATGCAACTTTCCACCGTTCCGTTTACTATGACACGCTCCATCATTATCATATTGCTTTGCATGATCATGTAGTTGACATTGTATTTGTGGCAAAGCCATCGTTCATAATTCTTTCATACATGTCACTCATGAGTCATTGCACATCCCGATACACCGCCGGAGGCATTCATATAGAGGCATATCTTGTTCTAAGTATCGAGTTGCAATTCTTGAGTTGTAAGAAAATAAAAGTGTGATGATCATCATTATTAGAGCATTGTCCCAGTGAGGAAAGGATGATGGAGACTATGATTCCCCCATAAGTCGGGATGATACTCCGGACGAAAAATAAAAAAAAAGAATAAAAGGCCATAAAAAAGAGAAAAGGCCCAAATAAAAAAATGAGAAAAAAAGAGAGAAGGGGCAATGCTACTATCCTTTTACCACACTTGTGCTTCAAAGTAGCACCATGATCTTCATGATAGAGAGTCTCCTATGTTGTCACTTTCATATACTAGTGGGAATTTTTCATTATAGAACTTGGCTTGTATATTCCAATGATGGGCTTCCTCAAAATGCCCTAGGTCTTCGTGAGCAAGCGAGTTGGATGCATACCCACTAGTTTCTTTTGTTGAGCTTTCATACACTTATAGCTCTAGTGCATCCGTTGCATGGCAATCCCTACTCACTCACATTGATATCTATTGATGGGCATCTCCATATCCCATTGATACGCCTAGTTGATGTGAGACTATCTTCTCCTTTTTGTCTTCTCCACAACCACCATTCTATTCCACCTATAGTGCTATGTCCATGGCTCACGCTCATGTATTGTGTGAAGATTGAAAAAGTTTGAGAACCTCAAAAGTATGAAACAATTGCTTGGATTTTCATCGGGGTTGTGCATGATTTAAATACGTTGTGTGGTGAAGATGGAGCATAGCCAGACTATATGATTTTGTAGGGATAGATTTCTTTGGCCATGTTATTTTGAGAAGACATAATTTCTTGGTTAGTATGCTTGAAGTATTATTATTTTTATGTCAATATTAAAATTTTGTCTTGAATCTTATGGATCTGAATATTCTTGCCACAATAAAGAGAACCACATGGATAAATATGTTAGGTAGCATTCCACATCAAAAATTCTGTTTTTATCATTTACCTACTCGAGGACGAGCAGAAATTAAGCTTGGGGATGCTGATACGTCTCAACGTATCTATAATTTTTGATTGTTCCATGCTATTATATTATCAACCTTGGATGTTTTATATGCATTTATATGCTATTTTATATGATTTTTGGGACTAACCTATTAACTAGAGCCCAGAGCAGTTTCTGTTTTTTCCTTGTTTAAGTATCGCAGAAAAGGAAAATCAAACGGAGTTCAATTGACCTGAAACTTCACTGAACTTATTTTTGGACCAGAAGAAGCCCACAGAGTATCGGAGTTGGACCAGAAGAGTCCTGGGCTGCCCACGAGGGTGGGGGGTGTGCCCACCCCCCTTGGGCGCGCCCCCTGCCTTGTGGACAGCCCAGATATCCACCGACGTACTTCTTCCTCCTATATATACACATATACCCTAAAAACTTCGGGAGCAGAATAGATTGGGAGTTCCGCCACCAGAAGCCTCCGTAGCTACCGAAAACCAATCTACACCCGTTCCGGCACCCTGCCGGAGGGGGAATCCTTCTCCGGTGGCCATCTTCATCATCCCGGTGCTCTCCATGATGAGGAGGGGGAAGTTCTCCCTCGGGGGCTGAGGGTCTGTACCAGTAGCTATGTGTTTGATCTCTCTCTCTCTCTCTCTCTCTCGTGTTCTTGAGGTGGCACGATCTTGATGTACCATGAGCTTTGCTATTATATTTGGATCCTATGATGTTTCTTCCCCCTCTACTCTCTTGTAATGGATTGAGTTTTCCCTTTGAAGTTATCTTATCAGATTGAGTCTTTAAGGATTTGAGAACACTTGATGTATGTCTTGCGTGGGATACCCGTGGTGACAATGGGGTATTCTATTGATCCACTTGATGTATGTTTTGGTGATCAACTTGCGGGTTCCGCCCATAAACCTATGCATAGGGATTGGCACACATTTTCGTCTTGACTCTCCGGTAGAATCTTTGGGGCACTCTTTGAAGTACTTTGTGTTGGTTTGATTAGATGAATCTAAGATTGTGTGATGCATATCGTATAATCATACCCACAAATACTTTAGGTGACATTGGAGTATCTAGGTGACATTAGGGTTTTGGTTGATTTGTGTCTTAAGGTGTTATTCTAGTACGAACTCTAGGGCTGTTTGTGACACTTATAGGAATACCCCAACGGATTGATTGGAAAGAATAACTTTGAGGTGGTTTCGTACCCTACCATAATCTCTTCGTTTGTTCTCCGCTATTACTGACTTTGGAGTGACTCTTTGTTGCATGTTGAGGGATAGTTATGTGATCCAATTATGTTATTATTGTTGAGGGAACTTGCACTAGTGAAAGTATGAACCCTAGGCCTTGTTTCAACGCATTGCAATACCGTTTACGCTCACTTTTATCATTAGTTACCTTGCTGTTTTTATATTTTCAGATTACAAAAACCTTTATCTACCATCCATATACCACTTGTATCACCATCTCTTCGCCGAACTAGTGCACCTATACAATTTACCATTGTATTGGGTGTGTTGGGGACACAAGAGACTCTTTGTTATTTGGTTGCAGGGTTGCTTGAGAGAGACCATCTTCATCCTACGCCTCCTACGGATTGATAAACCTTAGGACATCCACTTGAAGGAAATTTGCTACTGTCCTAGAAACCTCTGCACTTGGAGGCCCAACAACGTCTATAAGAAGAAGGTTGTGTAGTAGACATCAGTCCTGGTTGGTGCCACAAACCGGTACCTATGCCCTGGGTATATAAGAAAATACTTAGCAGTTTCGACAAAATCCATCACTTTCTTCTCCCCCGATGCCCCTGCTCCTCCTCGCCTTCGCTGCCCGACGCCCCTGCTCCACCTTGTCGTCGCCGCCGCCACCAACGCCGTCAGGCTGCTCAACGTCACCGTCGCCGCCGCCACCGACGCCGTCGGGCTGCTCAATGTCGCCGCCGCCGCCGCTGACGCCCTCTGCCCCGACGACTGCGTCGACCCTCGCGCCCCTGCCGGCCCCGACGCGCCGCCCACCGTGCCCCGCCGCCCCCTGTGAGCCCTAGCCTGCTCCCGCACCCGTCCCCTGTCCCACGCCCCTGCCCTGCCCCGTCGGCGCCAGCGTCGGCCCCTCCGCCGTGCTATTAGATTTTTAGATGTTTTTAGATGTTTTTAGATTATTTTAGTTTATGTTTAGTTTAGTTTTAAGATTAGGAAAATTTCAGATGTGTAGTTATATTTATTTAGATGTGTAGTTAATTTAGATGTTGTAATTTGTTCATAAAAATTGTGCACTTTTGTATAGAAACTTTATTTTTTTCATATGTACGAAAATGTAGAGTGAAAACGAAAACAAACATATAAGAGAAAACAAAGGAAAAAAATGAAGAACGAAAAGAAAACGGCCCGGCCCGGCCACCACCGCATTTGCATAAAGTGTTTCCACCGAGTCCACGTCGCACCATCGAGCACCCGTGGCGAAGCAAGTCTTTTTTAAGGTAGTTCTTTGTTAAAGTGGAAATCTATTTTAAGACGCGTTTTTTTGAGCAAGTCTTTTTTTAAGATGCGTTTAAAGTTCGGTTGAACATAGATATGATGATATAAGTACTTCGGTACATGCAATCATTCTTTTACCCAAGTCACTTGGGGGACTCTTAAATTTATATGAGCCGTTCTTCTTCTTAGTTGTTGCAAAGTTTTATTATTATTATTATTATTATTATTATTATTATTATTATCTATCACTCCTTTTTTTGACACGAGCGTGTGGTCACTAGCCGGGGAGCCTAATTTCTCTCTCAAAGCCGCTAGAGTTTAGTTTGCTAAACTGGCCTAATGAGAAGTACTCCGCCCTCGGGTAGGAGGTTGAAGCCGTAGGCTGACCCGCTTGAAGTCTTGAGATAGGATGTATCATGTTAAAGCACGACAGAAGCACTTCTTTTGCTAAGGCCAATTTTCAGATTGGCACCAAACACTTGATCTTGTTCGGACGTCAAGTTTTTACTAACGTGTTTTGGTTTTTCAAGCTTTTTGGCACTTTTAAACTATTTGTGTGTTTTCAGCACAAGTCTTGCAGTGCAACGCCGGACACCTTTAGAGATTCGGCAAAAACATTCTCGGATATTGCTATATATGCATCGGTGTCGAATTGTGTCTTCGGTCAATAGTTGGGTTGCCCGGCTCCTGCGCTTGCCTCCTACGTTCCGCTTTGTTCGGCTAGGTGTGCAAAGGGAGAACCACTGCGATTGTGCTTCCAGCTCACATGGTTAAGCACCTCAGGAGAAAGCCGAAAACTGACTGTCACAATAAGCGTAAACTGGTCAGCGATCCGATGACTGTGTTAAATGACGGGCCATTCATAACAATGGCCGAAGTGTTTACGGCTTGACCTCGACTGTCGCCGAACACTACCGGGGGCTATTAACTGCCTCCCAAACTAAATCCTCGATATTTTTCTCTTACATGGGAGCTGAGGTTTCATGATCATGCTTAGCATGACAACCCAAAGAAAGGAACTGATAGCGGGACTATTTTCTTTGGAAGACATTTCTTATGTTAAACAGTAATATAACATATCTCTCTGCGTACCTTTGTTTATAAAACTGTATGGCCAGATTGCCTTGTTTGTCGTAAATCTTTGCCCTCATAAAGGCTTTATAAAGTAAGACAAACACTCCTTGGCTACTGGCCGAGGAGGTGGAAGCCGATGGTCGGTCAACAAAGTTTCATACAATGCGGATCCGAGAATTAAATGACATAAAGTACTCGGATACATAGCGTCATTACACATAATTTGTGATATTACTATGGATATCGATCCTTAATTCGGCCACCCGTGCCCGCATTAAGGCTCGGGGGCTACTGGGCTTCGGGCTTATTATTTACAAATATTAAAGGGGCACATCGATCCCCTGATCTGGTGTTGCCACCCGACCAGTGTCTCGGGGGCTACTGCATTGCCTGTCCAATGCAGAAAATTTTATGTGCAATATAGTTTCCGAGGAGATTTTGATCCTCAGGTTGGTCGGCCGCACCCAACCTGAGTCTCGAGGACTGAGCACGCCGCTTTTGTGTCCCGAAGTATTCTGCCGAGCTAGGACTTGATCCTCAGGCCGATTTTGCAAATCAACCTGAGTCTCAGCGGCTATTGGGATCAGCGGTCTTACGTCATTCTTCAAGTGCATCTCGGGTTTTAGACCGATACACACCTTGAGGGCTACTGGCTATATATCTCGGCAGAGAATAATGCACCAACAAAATATATGACAAAAAATCTAGCCCACATTCGGGGTAGTGCACCACCTCAGAAGCAGTCCGGCATAAAGCTAGGGCACTAGTGGCTGGCTACATAGAGGGCATTTCCAGCATTAAGCTCGACTAAACTCCTTCAAACTTCTTTGAACCAAGGTGATTTACGACACCTCGGATACAGTCCGGCGTTGGAGCTCGGATACAGTCCGGTGTTGGAGCTCGGATACATAGTCCAGCGATTGGAGCTCGGAAGCGGTCCAGTGTTGGTGCTCGGCTGCAAAAGATACCTCGAATGCAGTCCGGCGTTGGAGCTCGGATGCAAGAGGACGCTGCCGCCCGGGAACAACTTCAAACTTGTGGTGTGGCATAAAAATAACAAGGCATTGATAAGGGCCAGAAACTTAAAGGGGCTCCTTGGATACCCGATGTGTAAACTCGTCGAATGCATTTCGGCAATTCTCAAGATCGAAGATGAGAAGATTTGTTGAACCAGTTTTCAAGACTGATGACCGAAGATGAAGAACGGTTCGGAAGAATCGAGGAGCGTCGCTAACTAGAAGACCGGTTCAGGGGCTACTGACGGTATCCTGGACTAGGGGGTACTCACCACGTCATCTCCCGCTCTGTTAGATTGGGCCGAGGACCCCCATGGCCGTATACTCATGGGCTAGTTCGGACAGCTGCCGCATACAAGGAAGATTCCACAAGACTTGGCAATCAAGACAAGGACTCCTCCGCCCCGGCGTATTCGGCTAGGACTCTTGTTATCCTAGGCCTCTGGTGCATTATATAAACCGAGGCCAGGCTAGTCGATAGATTATATACACCAATCATACCATAGGCTAGCTTTTAGGGCTTAGCCTCTCTGATCTCGTGGTAGATCAACTCTTGTAATACCCATATCATCAATATCAATCAAGCAGGACGTAGGGTTTTACCTCCATCAAGAGGGCCCGAACCTGGGTAAAACAGTGTGTTCCCTGCCTCCTGGTACCATCCGCCTTAGACGCACAGTTCGGGACCCTCTACCCGAGATCCGCCAGTTTTGACACCGACACTCACCATGGTGGTGCCGGCAACGAGATCGACGCGGGCGATCGAGAGCGGTGAAGACGAGGACGGGGCGTGATGGACCGCTAAAACTAGACAAATCTCAGAAAAACTGGAGCTCCGAGGTCGAGCTTCGAGAGGAGAAAGCTTAACTAATGTGGCTCGGGCATTTCATCGAACACCTCACATGCATCAGAGGTGAGCTAGAGCACCCAAATGCCCTTCCTCGCCGGCCAGCAAAAAACAGAGCACTGTGGAGTGCTCTGCTCGCCGGCGGTGGGGTATATATAGGAAACTCATTGGTCCCAGTTCTTGGCTGGAACCGGGACTAAAGCCCAGCCTTCTGTCCCGGTTCGAGCCAAGAACCGGGACTTATGTTTGTGGGCCAGGAGCGAGGCCCATTGGTCCCAATTCGTGCCAAGAACCGGGACAAATGGGCCCAGACGAACCGAGACCAATGCCCACAAGGCCCCAGCCGACCCCCTAGGCTCACGAACCGGGACGAATGCATCCATTGGTCCCGGTTCGTGGCAGAACCGGGACTAATGGGCTGGCCAGGCCTGAACGAAAGCCCCTTTTTCTACTAGCGACCATCGCACGGGGTCAGTGACTACTTTCAAAGCCCGGCCGTTGTGGGCCAAGGCTGAGAATGACTGCTTGATAAAGGGTCGAACCAGAGACATGAACTGGCCAGACCGTTGCCGGACTTGGTTCTTCGGGTTGGGGAACCTTAGACCCTGTATCAGGAAGTGTCGTTGGACGAACGAGCAAATGCGAATACCCGTACGAAGCCTCAATAGTATATCGATGCCAGCGCAGCAAGGACGTTCGTCCAGACAGAGAGAACGACAAGCTCACAATGCCCTCGGGAATCCTGAGCACCCTAGATGGACAAGAGCACGCAGGGCTCCGTTCCATGGAAGCTGGGTTTCCGGACGCAGAGGGTTACAAATTCAGGAGAGAGAAGAAAGTGGAGCATATCCAAATTCAGGCGCTGCACGGCAAGGGTACAAGCCATAGAAGCAACGATAAGCCAGATCGAAACCAAGCGACCCGCCGAAGCATCCCCCCGAAGCTACCCCGCCATCTCAGCGGAGAAGCAGCAGTGGCTTTCCACGAGCCTGCAGCAGCTGGAGCCTGTCTTCACGGCTCCTGCTTAGCTACCCCCGTGGACCTAATCGCGGATTCTTCAAAATTGCCACATTATGACGCAATGGAATGAAAATGAAAGTCAAGCGGCTGTTGGCTCTATTGCACCCCCTGAACCTGGCACAAATTTTCACTGTCGGCCTATTCCAGAAGGATATGCTAGGGGTGATGGTGGATGAAATAACGAGATGGATTTGAGGACCTCGAGCTTACCACCCTACGGGTAAGGGAGACTCGGCTGTTCTTGTCCGTTGGCTCCATGCCTATGGCGGAAGGAGGCTCATCAACCTTCCAAACTGGACGCCTCCGCCTCCTCTCCTCCTCCAGCGAGTCAGGACTCTGCCTCATCCTCCTCCTCGGCCTCCTCCTCCAGCGAGTGATCAGGCACCAACCTCCTTCTCCGGTGCGTGGCGGTACTCCGCCTCCTTCTCCGCCTCCGCCGGCGCACCCGAGCAGCCAGCCCACTCCTTCTCCGCCTCGTCAGCAAGGGCGGGGAGACCTGCTGCCGCCGGCTGCTCCGACGCGTCAAAGTCCTCCTCCTGCACCTCGCAAGCAAGAAAGAAGACAGCCGCAACCGCTCCGTCTGCTCCGGCGTCTAGCAGTACAGTCAGAGGCGGAGCAATACAGATTCGGTCCTTCTCTGAAGACTCCAGAGAAGTTACCATACGAGAGACCCCGGAGGAAAATGAGAAGATCGTCCGAGATGAGTGAGAACTTCTTTGAAGGGGTGAAAGCAAAGAACATCCACCTCCGGAGGAGAAGATAGATTCGGTGAAAGCGAAGCGCACTGTGGAACCCCTGAAGAAACCACCAAAGTCTTCCGCCGAAGGCAACTATTGAGCGCATTATTCAAAGGTCATTTATCGAAGCGGAGCGGACGGGAAGTATGATGACCCACAAGCATAGGGGATCTATCGTAGTCCTTCCGATAAGTAAGAGTGTCGAACCCAACGAGGAGCAGAAGGAAATGATAAGCGGTTTCCAGCAAGGTATCTCTGCAAGTACTGAAATAAGTGGCAACAGATAGTTTTGTGATAGGATAATTTGTAACGAGCAACAAGTAACAAAAGTAAATAAAGTGTAGCAAGGTGGCCCAATCCTTTTGTAGAAAAGGACAAGCCTGGACAAACTCTTATATGATGTAAAGCGCTCCCGAGGACACATGGGAATATCGTCAAGCTAGTTTTCATCACGTTCATATGATTCACGTTCAATACTTTGATAATTTGGTATGTGGGTGGACCGGTGCTTGGGTGCTGCCCTTACTTGGATAAGCATCCCACTTATGATTAACCTCTATTGCAAGCATCCGCAACTACAACAAAAGTATTAAGGTAAACCTAACCATAGCATGAAACATATGGATCCAAATTAAGCCCTCACGAAGCAACGCATAAACTAGGGATTAAGCTTCTGTCACTCTAGCAACCCATCATCTACTTATTACTTCCCAATGCCTTCCTCTAGGCCCAAATTCGCGTTCGGTACTTTGATAATTTGGTATGTGGGTGGACCGGTGCTTGGGTACTGTCCTTACTTGGACAAGCATCCCACTTATGATTAACCTCTATTGCAAGCATCCGCAACTACCACAAAATTATTAAGGTAAACCTAACCCTAGCATGAAACATATGGATCCAAATCAGCCCCTTACGAAGCAACACATAAACTAGGGTTTAAGCTTCTGTCACTCTAGCAACCCATCATCTACTTATTACTTCCCAATGCCTTCCTCTAGGCCCAAATAATGGTGAAGTGTCATGTAGTCGACATTCACATAACACCACTAGAGGAGAGGCAACATACATCTCATCAAAATATCGAACGAATACCAAATTCACATGACTACTAATAGCAAGACTTCTCCCATGTCCTCAGGAACAAAAGTAACTACTCACAAAGCATAAACATGTTCATAATTAGAGGGGTATTAATATGCATATATGATCTGAACATATGATCTTCCACCAATTAAACCAACTAGCATCAACTACAAGGAGTAATTAACACTACTAGCAACCTACTAGCACCAATCCCGGACTTGGAGACAAGAATTGGATACAAGAGATGAACTAGGGTTTTGAGATGAGATGGTGTTGATGAAGATGTTGATGGACATTGCCCTCTCCCGATGAGAGGAGCGTTGGTACATACATCTTATCAAAATATCGAATGGATACCAAATTCACATGACTACTAATAGCAAGACTTCTCCCATGTCCTCAGGAACAAAAGTAACTACTCACAAAGCATAAACATGTTCATAATCAGAGGGGTATTAATATGCATATAGGATCTGAACATATGATCTTCCACCAATTAAACCAACTAGCATCAACTACAAGGAGTAATTAACACTACTAGCAACCTACTAGCACCAATCCCGGACTTAGAGACAAGAATTGGATACAAGAGATGAACTAGGGTTTTGAGATGAGATGGTGCTGATGAAGATGTTGATGGAGATTGCCCTCTCCCGATGAGAGGAGCGTTGGTGAGGACGATGGCGATGATTTCCCCCTCCGGGAGGGAAGTTTCCCCGGCAGAACAGCTTCGCGTGAGCCCTAGATTGGTTCCGCCAAGGTTCCGCCTCGTGGCGGCGGAGTTTCGTCCGAGAAGATGGCTTCTGATTTTTTTCCCATCGAAAGACTCCATATAGCAGAAGATGGCCACCGGAGGGCCACCAGGGAGCCCACGAGGTAGGGGGGCGCGCCCAGGGGGGTAGGGCGCGCCCCCCACCCTCGTGGGCAAGGTGTGGCCCCCCTGATGAGGTTCTTGCTCTTAGTATTTTTTATATATTTTGAAAACATCTTCCGTGAAGTTTCAGGACTTTTGGAGCTGTGCAGAATAGGTCTCTAATATTTGCTCCTTTTCCAGCCTAGAATCCCAGCTGCCGGCCTTCTCCCTCTTTATGTAAACCTTGTAAAATAAGAGAGAATAGGCATAAGTATTGTGACATAATGTGTAATAACAGCCCATAATGCAATGAATATTGGTATAAAAGCATGATGCAAAATGGACATATCAACTCCCCCAAGCTTAGACCTCGCTTGTCCTCAAGCGAAAAGCCAAAATCAAAAAATATGTCCACATGTTTAGAGATAGAGGTGTCGATAAAAATAAAATACGGACATGAGGACATTATGATCATTCTTAGAACAGCAACTTATATAATTCTTGTCATATGATCTCTAATGCTAGAGTAATAATTCAATCACAATATGAAGTATGAATCATAAACTTCATTGAAAACTAACAAACTATAGTCTCAGTCATTGAAGCAATTGCAATTTATCATAACATAGGAAAGAGTCAATGTATAAGAGCTTTTTAGCAAGTCCACAGACTCAACTATCATATAATCTTTCACAATTGCTGACACTCACGCAATACTTATGGGTATGGAGTTTTAATCGGACACAGAGAAAGATAGGGGCTTATAGTTTTGCCTCCCAACGTTTTACCTCAAGGGTAATGTCAACAGTAATAGTTCATGAAAACTCACATCCAATTAGCCATATATACCAGGATCTTTCCAACATATTGTGCTTGCCAAAGGATAAAATGTAAAAAGGAAGGGTGAAGATCACCATGACTCTTATGCAATGTAGGAGATAAAAGTAAAAGATAGGCTCTTCGCAGAGGGAAGCAGAGGTTGTCATGCGCTTTTATGGTTGGATGAACAAAATATGAATGCGAAAGAACATCACTTTATAATGCCACTTGTGATATGGACCTTTATTATGCAGTCTGTCGCTTTTATTACTTCCATATCACACGATCGTATAAAGCTTATTTCCTCCACACCAATCAATCATACATATTTAAAGAGCAATTTTTATTGCTTTGCACCGATGACAACTTACTTGATGGATCTTACTCAATCCATAGGTAGATATGGTGGACTCTTATGGCAAGACTGGTTTAAGGGTATTTGGAAGCACAAGTAGTATCTCTACTTGGTGCAATGAATTTGGCTAGCATGAAGGGGAAAGCAAGCTCATCATGTTGGAAGATCCAAGACAATATAATTTATCCCAGATGCAAGAAAACATAACCCATTAAGTTGTCTTTCTTGTCCAATGTCAACTCTTTAGCATGTCATATTTTAATGAGTGCTCACAATCATAAAAGATGTCAAAGATAGTATATTTATATGTGAAGACCCCTCTTTCTTTATTACTTCCTATTAATTGCAACAATGACCAAAACTGTGTTTGTCAACCCTCAATAACTTTTATTCATCATACTTTTTCTATGTGAGCTCATTACTCTCCATAAGACTCACATGATCTCTTTGTTTCTTTTTATTTCTTTCTCTTTTCTTTTATTCACTTAGGATCATGGCAAAATAATCAAGCCCTTGACTCAACACTAATCTTTATTATATAGCTCACGGACTCGATTACATAGAAGGATAACAAAGCAAAACTCACAACTAGATCATACTAAGAACTTTTATTCTACTAGATCAATATATTACCAAAAGGATCGAACTAAGAAAACGGTAAAGATAAAAGTGATGGTGATACGATACCGGGGCACTCCCCCAAGCTTGGCAGTTGCCAAGTGGAGTGCCCATAGCCAAGTACTCAATTCTTCTTTGTTGATGGAGATGGTGGTGATTTTGTTGATGGCGTAGGGGCTTGTCGTCCTTCTTCCAAGGCATAGGCTCACCATCATAGAAAGATGACCGAGTCTCCGGGATCCTCAAATCTGCAGCCAAACTCATCCTTTTGAATCTATATTCATACTCACAGTTTTGGTTTTGCAGGTCATAAATTTGAGCTTGGAGGTGCTCAATTTTCTCGTGAAGCTTGAAGATGGTCTCCCCGATGTTGTTGGCATCCAGCTTGTGTTTGTTGGTGAATTCTGCGATCATCATGTGGTTGGAGTTGAGTCCACACTCCACAATCCCCTGACACTTGAAAACTTGTTGCTCCATTGCTTCGAGCCTCGTCTCCACGCTTCTGGTCCCCTTCGGTCCCTCAGCATCACGGATGTGCAGCAACCCATCACGCATCTCAATGGTTTGAGGGTGTCGCTGCACCTCCGCGAGGTAAGGGTTGATGACCTTCTCAAAGAACTTGTCCATGGGAGCACCTGGAGACGCCATGATAATCTAGATCTATTAGAAAAATAGCTCGAAACAAAGACAGGAGATTTTTGCGTGATACGGGAGTCAAAACCCCCGGGAGATTATATAATGAATTTTTACCGACCAAAATACGTGTCGTGTATGAAAACGGAGTCCGAAGAGCACACGAGGTGCCCACGAGGCAGGGGGGCGCGCCCAGTAGGGTAGGGCGCGCCCTCCACTCTCGTGGAGCCCTCGTGTCCTTCCCGTACTGCTGCTTATTTTTCTATTTTTCTAAATATTCCAAAACGGAGAAATATTGCCTTAAAAACTGTTTTGGAGTCGGTTTACTTACCGTACCACATACCTATTCCTTTTCGGAGTCTGAAATGTTTCGGAAAGTGTCCCTTATGTATTCCTCTGGGGTTACAGTTTCAATAACATTGGTTTCAACATTTATGGGATTACCTGAGATATAATGTTTGATTCTTTGACCATTCACCGCCTTCGGATTTGTGCCTTCGAAGTTGTTGATTTTTATGGCACCGGAACGGTAGACCTCTTCGATAACGTAAGGACCTTCCCATTTAGAGTGAAGTTTTCCTGCAAAAAATCTTAAATGAGAGTTGTATAGCAATACATAATCACCTACATTAAACTCATGCTTTTGTAACCTTTTGTCATGCCATCTTTTAACTTTTTCTTTAAACAACTTGGCATTTTCGTAGGCTTGGGTTCTCCATTCATCAAGTGAGCCAATATCAAATAACCTCTTCTCACCAGCAAGTTTAAAATCATAATTAAGTTCTTTAATAGCCCAATAAGCCTTGTGTTCTAGTTCGAGAGGTAGGTGACATGCTTTTCCATAGACCATTTTATACGGAGACATACCCATAGGATTTTTATATGCAGTTCTATAGGCCCATAATGCATCATCAAGTTTCTTGGGCCAATTCTTTCTAAACCTATTAACAGTCTTTTGAAAAATTAATTTGAGTTCTCTATTACTCAATTCTACTTGACCACTAGACTGAGGGTGATAAGGAGATGCAATTCTATGATTAACATCATATTTAGCAAGCATTTTACGGAAAGCACCATGAATAAAATGTGAACCACCATCAGTCATTAAATATCTAGGGACTCCAATCTTGGGAAAATAACTTCTTTAAGCATTTTAATAGAAGTGTTATGATCAGCACTACTAGTTGGAATAGCTTCTACCCACTTAGTAACGTAATCAACATCAACTAAAATATGTGTATAACCATTAGAGGAGGGAAAAGGTCTCATATAGTCAAAGCCCCAAACATCAAATTGTTCAATAACAAGTGACTAATTCATAGGCATTTCTTGACGTCTACTAATATTACCAATTCTTTCACATTCATCACAAGATAAGACAAACTTACGGGCATCCTTGAAGAGAGTAGGCCAATAAAAACCAGATTGCAGTACCTTATGTGCAGTTCTATCTCCAGTATGGTGTCCTCCATAAGCTTCGGAGTGACACTTGCGTAGGATCTGTTCCTGTTCATGCTCAGGTACACAATGTCTAATAACACCATCTACTCCTTCTTTATAAAGATGTGGGTCATCCCAAAAGTAATGCCTCAAATCATAGAAGAACCTTTTCTTTTGCTAGTATGTGAAACTAGGTGGTATAAACTTAGCAACAATGTAATTAGCATAATCAGCATACCATGGAGCAGTATGAGAAGCATTTATGACATTTAATTGCTCATCAGGAAAGCTATCATCAATAGGTAGTGGGTCATCAAGCACATTTTCTAACCTAGACAAGTTGTCTGCAACGGGGTTCTCAACTCCTTTTGTATCAACAATATGCAAATCAAATTCTTGTAGCAAGAGAACCCATCTAATAAGTCTAGGTTTAGCATCTTTCTTTTCCATAAGATATTTAATAGCAGCATGAACAGTTTGAATAGTTACTTTAGAATCTACAATATAAGGTCTAAACTTATCACAAGCAAATACAACTGCTAAGAATTCTTTTTCAGTAGTGGCGTAATTTCTTTGAGCATTGTCTAGAGTTTTACTAGCATATTGAATAACATTTAGTTTCTTATCAACTCTTTGTCCTAGAACATCACCTACAGCATAATCACTAGCATCACACATAATTTCAAAGGGTAAATTCCAATCAGGTGGCTGAACAATAGGTGCAGAGATCAATGCTTTCTTAAGTATTTCAAATGCTTCTACACAATCATCATCAAAGACAAATGGTATATCTTTTTGTAATAAATTAGTCAGAGGACGAGAGATTTTTGAGAAGTCTTTAATGAACCTCCTATAAAAATCGGCATGACCAAGGAAACTTCTTATACCTTTGATGTCCTTGGGACATGGCATCTTTTCAATAGCATCAACCTTGGCTTTATCAACTTCAATACCTCTTTCAGAAACTTTATGCCCCAAGACAATACCTTCATTAACCATAACGTGGCACTTTTCCCAATTCAAGACAAGATTAGTTTCTTCACATCTCTGCAAAACGCGATCAAGGTTGCTCAAGCAATCATCAAAAGAAGATCCATAGACGGAAAAGTCGTCCATGAAAACCTCACAAATCTTTTCACAAAAGTCAGAGAATATAGCCATCATGCATATTTCAAAGGTAGCAGGTGCATTACATAAACCAAAAGGCATACGTCTATAAGCAAAAGTACCAAAAGGGCATGTAAAAGTAGTCTTTGATTGATCTTTGGCTGACACAGGTATTTGAGAGAAACCAGAATAACCATCTAGAAAGCAAAAATGTGTATGTTTGGACAATCTTTCTAGCATTTGATTGATAAAAGGTAAGGGTTAATGATCTTTTTAGTAGCCTTATTTAGTTTGGGGAAATCAATTACCATCCTATAACCTGTAATAATTCTTTGAGGAATCAATTCATCTTTATCATTAGGAACAACAGTAATACCTCCCTTCTTAGGGACACAATGGACAGGGCTTACCCACTGACTATCAGCAACGGGACAAATTATACCTGCCTCAAGGAGCTTTAGTATCTCCTTTCTTACCACTTCTTTCATTTTAGGATTCAGCCGGTGTTGATGATCACGAACTGGTTTAGCATCTTCTTCCAAATTAATTTTATGTTGACATAGAGTGGGACTAAAGCCCTTAAGATCATCAAGAGTATACCCAATAGCAGCACGGTGCTTCTTCAGAGTTTTCAATAATCTCTCTTCATCATGCTCTGAAAGGTTAGCACTAATAATAACAGGATATATCTTTTTCTCATCAAAATAAGCATATTTAAGAGTATCAGGTAACGGCTTAAGCTCAAACACGGGATCACCCTTGGGTGGAGGAGGATCCCCTAGGATTTCAACAGGTAAATTGTTTTTCAGAATATGTTCCTGTTTAAAGAATACTTCATCTAATTCCCTTCTTTCATTCATAAACATATCATTTTCATGGTCTAGCAAATATTGTTCTAAAGGATCACTAGGAGGTACGGCAATAGAAACAAGACCAATAATTTCATCCTTACTAGGTAATTCTTCTTCACGGTGTTGTCTACTAAATTTAGCTAAATTAAATTCATGAGCCATATCATCTAAACCGATAGTAACAACATCTCTTTTGCAATCTATGGTAGCATTAATAGTATTTAAGAAGGGTCTACCAAATATAATGGGACAAAAGCTATCTTGTGGGGAACCAAGAACAAGAAAATCAGCAGGGTATTTAGTTTTCCCACACAAGACTTCAACATCTCTAACAATTCCCATTGGTGAAATAGTATCTCTATTGGCAAGTTTAATTGTGACATCAAAATCTTCCATCTCAGCAGGTGCAATATCATGCATAACTTCTTGGTATGAAGAATAAGGTATTGCACTAGCACTAGAACCCATATCACATAAGCCATGATAACAATGATCTTCTATTTTAACAGAAATAACAAGCATGCCTACCACAGTCTAGGTTTATCTTTATCACGGGGTTTAGCAATTCTAGCAGTTTCATCACAGAAATAAATAACATGCCCATCTATATTATCAGACAAGAGATCTTTAACAATAGCAATATTGGGTTCAACTTTAACTTGCTCAGGAGGTGTATATGTTTTAATATTGCTTTTATGAACTACAGTTGAAGCTTTAGCGTGATCCTTTATCCTAACAGGGAAAGGTGGTTTCTCAACGTAAGAAGTAGGAACAATAGGATCATTATAAGTGATAGTCTTTTCTTCAACTTTAATAGGTGCAACTACTTTTACTTCTATGGGAGGATGATATTTAAATCACTTCTCCTTGGGGAGATCAACATAGGTAGCAAAAGATTCACAGAAAGAAGCTACTATCTCAGAGTCAAGTCCATATTTAGTGCTAAATTTATGAAAAATATCGGTATCCATAAAAGATTTAACACAATCAAAACTAGGTGTCATACCTGACTCCTTACCATTGTCCAGGTCCCAATCTTCAGAATTGCGTTTAATTCTTTCCAATAAATCCCATTTGAATTCAATAGTCTTCATCAAAAAAGAGCCAACACAAGAAGTATCAAGCATGGTGCGATTGTTACCAGAAATCCGAGCATAAAATTTTTGAATAATCATTTCTCTTGAGAGCTCATGATTGGGGCATGAATATAACATTGATTTAAGCCTCCCCCAAGCTTAAGCGATGCTTTCTCCTTCGCGAGGCCAAAAGTTATATATATAATTGCGATCACGATGAACAAGATGCATAGGATAAAACTTTTGATGAAATTCCAATTTCAATTGTTTCTAATTCGAAGACCTCATATCATCACATAGCCTATACCATGTCGATGCATCTCCCCTCAAAGATAAAGGGAAGACCTTCTTCTTAACAACATCTCCGGGTACACCTGCAAGCTTAAATAATCCACAAACTTCATCCACATATATCAGGTGTTCATCAGGATGTTTTGTTCCATCTCCTAAAAAAGGATTAGCTAGCAGTTTTTCTATCATACCCGCAGGAACTTCAAAGCAAGCATTTTCATTTTCATTTTCATTTTCAGTAGGTTCAGTAGGTTGAGGAGAAACTCTTTGCTCTACTGATGGGGGTGAAGATACCCCGAACAAGCCCCTTACAGGATTACTTTCCATGGTAATAAGTGACAGTAAATTTCAGCACACTATATAAATTTTTCCTTACCAAATTCCACCTACCAAAGGCGCTTCACTCCCCGGCAACGGTGCCAGAAAAGAGTCTCGATGACCCACAAGTATAGGGGATCTATCATAGTCTTTTCGATAAGTAAGAGTGTCGAACCCAACGAGGAGCAGAAGGAAATGATAAGCGGTTTCCAGCAAGGTATTCTCTGCAAGTACTGAAATAAGTGGTAACAGATAGTTTTGTGATAGGATAATTTGTAATGAGCAACAACTAACAAAAGTAAATAAAGTGTAGCAAGGTGTCCCAATCCTTTTGTAGCAAAGGACAAGCCTGGACAAACTCTTATATGATGTAAAGCGCTCCCGAGGACACATGGGAATATCGTCAAGCTAGTTTTCATCACGTTCATATGATTCACGTTCAATACTTTGATAATTTGGTATGTGGGTGGACCGGTGCTTGGGTGCTGCCCTTACTTGGATAAGCATCCCACTTATGATTAACCTCTATTGCAAGCATCCGCAACTAGAACAAAAGTATTAAGGTAAACCTAACCATAGCATGAAACATATGGATCCAAATTAAGCCCTCACGAAGCAACGCATAAACTAGGGATTAAGCTTCTGTCACTCTAGCAACCCATCATCTACTTATTACTTCCCAATGCCTTCCTCTAGGCCCAAATAATGGTGAAGTGTCATGTAGTCAACGTTCACATAACACCACTAGAGGAGAGACAACATACATCTTATCAAAATATCGAATGGATACCAAATTCACATGACTACTAATAGCAAGACTTCTCCCATGTCCTCAGGAACAAAAGTAACTACTCACAAAGCATAAACATGTTCATAATCAGAGGGGTATTAATATGCATATATGATCTGAACATATGATCTTCCACCAATTAAACCAACTAGCATCAACTACAAGGAGTAGTTAACACTACTAGCAACCTACTAGCACCAATCCCGGACTTCGAGACAAGAATTGGATACAAGAGATGAACTAGGGTTTTGAGATGAGATGGTGCTGATGAAGATGTTGATGGAGATTGCCCTCTTCCGATGAGAGGAGCGTTGGTGATGACGATGGCGATGATTTCCCCCTCCGGGAGGGAAGTTTCCCCGGCAGAACAGCTCCGCCTGAGCCCTAGATTGGTTCCGCCTCATGGCGGCGAAGTTTCGTCCGAGAAGATGGCTTCTGATTTTTTCCCATTGAAAGACTCCATATAGCAGAAGATGGCCACCGGAGGGCCACCAGGGGGCCCACGAGGTAGGGGGCGCGCCCCCCACCCTTGTGGGCAGGGTGTGACCCCCTTGGTGAGGTTATGCCTCTCAATCTCTCTCTTTTATATATGGAAAACATCTTTCGTGAAGTTTCAGGATTTTTGGAGCTGTGCAGAATATGTTTCTAATATTTGGTCCTTTTCCAGCCCAGAATCCCAGCTGCCGGCAATCTCCCTCTTTATGTAAACCTTGTAAAATAAGAGAGAATGGGCATAAGTATTGTGACATAATATGTAATAACAGCACATAATGCAATGAATATTGGTATAAAAGCATGATGCAAAATGGACGTATCAAAGTACTGTAAATGATCAAAGGTTAGCGGAATGACGAGCTGGGAAAAAATTGCCCAGCTCGGCGAACAAGCGAACCAATCGTGCCCCCCGCTCAAGGTGTCTGGCGATATCGTCGCTAATGATTCGAGGATGGTGCCCGGTTATAACAATCTTGAAGATTACCTGCCCGACGATGTACATTATGAATTCTTGGAGGTGGACGAACACAGATACGAGTACGGGAAGCCTCTCGTCAAAGATGAAAGGTCTCTAACAACGATGATGCGAAGATTCCATGATTGGTACATGAAAACCTGCAGAGAGTCTGGGGGAGGAATACTTTGACGCTGAGAGTTAAAGAGGAGCATGACCTCGTTGGAACTGATCTGTTGAATGTTCCATTTTGAGGAGTTCTTCCAGTTTTTCAATCAGAAGGCCCTCGATAAATTAACGGTCATTTGCTACTGTCTGTAAGTACTACTTCTGTCATTAAGTCTCTATATATATGTCAGCTCTTGCATTGCATGTATTTATAATTATCCCCACTATATTATGCAGATTGAAGATCGCCGAATTGAAGAAAAGACAAATCGGTGATATTGGGTTCATTAACCCAAATATCATAGATGCATATTCGGTTGAATTTCAGAAAAAAGATACCAAGGCCAACTTGCTACAATCGTTGGTATTAAATCAAAACAAAGCTATAATAATCTTTCCTTACAACTTCAAGTGAGTGTTACTTTCTTGTGCATATTCGGTTTCCCTTATTAGTCGAGGTTATAGTAATGTAATTGATGAGTTATGCATGCGTGCGCAGGTTCCACTATATTCTCCTAGAGATTAAGCTTGAGCAGGGACTAGTAACCGTCTTAGACTCGAGACGAAAAGATCCCAAGGAGTATGCGGACATGACTCAAATTCTTGAGAAGTAAGTTAAATCGATCATTATCGCACCATATCGGCAACTTTGTTCACTTTCTGATATCAAGTAATTGTTTTATTTGTCTGGCACGGTTTGAAAAAAAATTCACCTCAAAAGCTCCGGGACTGCCGAAGAAGCTGGAATTTAAACACCCGAAAGTAAGTATTAATAGCATGTTCCGCGCATCTCCTAGTGATTCAAGTGCTAGTTTCATCAATACTATTTAGCATGCTTGCTTATCAGTTTGATTGACCTCTATTTCTTGTAAAGTGGTTGTGGCAGGGAGTCGGGAATAATTACTGTGGCTACTACGTTTGCGAGTCCATCCGCCACACGACCTATGAGCAGGGCTACACTAAAAAACAATATGAAGTGCGTAAGCAATAATATTCAGAATTTTACTTTATTACGATCTTTTGTGTTAAGTTTCATTCATTCATATATATGTATTGACCCCCTTCTTCAAATTGGATGTTTCGGACGCGGGATGAACTCCTAGCACCAGATCGCATGCGAGGAATTCAAGAGGAATTAGCGGCATCCTTTCTTGACCACGTGATCAATAAAGATGGAGAATACAATGTGGACCATGTGTTCATATATAATTAGGGGATTATATTGTAAGAGATCTTATATTGTATATATGTAGCTAATAGCGTCGGATAGATATACGAAAACTTGTTGTTCGACCAATCTCTCGGAGAAGGAGAGGTCGATATCACTTCTCTTTGTATGCATATGTTCATGGCGATCTTCTGTTTCCTTCATTTTTGCTTACTAGCTAGCGTGTCGAGTGCTCTCTATACGTATAGTACGTAGCGTCGACCAAGCACGGAGATAAGAGAGGACACTTCTCTCTATTAATTAATTAGCTACCTAACACAATATATGAAACACCTTAATTAACCATACAAAACCCCCAAATCCCCCCCCCCCACTAGAAAAAAAACAAAAACCCTAGCCCCTGAACAGCTGACGAGTGGATGCCTATTGGTCCCGGTTGATGCCATCAACCGGGACCAAAGGGCCTCCTGCCTGGGCTCGCCGCACCGGCCACGTGGAGGCCCATCTGTCCCGGTTCGTGTAAGAACCGGGACTAAAGGCCTAGGGCTTTAGTAACGACCCTTTAGTCCCGGTTCAGAAACTGGGACAAATGGCCCTTACGAACCGGGACAAATGACCCTTTTTCTATTAGTGCTTGTCACCACCTCAGGATGGGGTCCTACCTCTGTTGACGCTTGAACTCCTTGATGAGTGGTTGGGGATGGTCTTTGGAGTTATATTGGACGGCAGATCTCCCCATGGTCCTTGTTGTCTGCCACCACATTGTTAGGGTTGATCCCCTCCCTCCTGGGCGTTCCCTCCTTTGATTCAACATGTGCTAGTGGTCAATGGTGTACCAATGGTGCCCGCGCCCTGTTTATGGTCGTTAATCGTGTTCGTCTAGGAAGTTGCCGACTTAACTCCTCAGTGTGGTGTAAGGTGTTCATCTTTATGTATCCTCTTCGGGTTGGTAAGGTTTATTCAGTCAAGTGGCATAGCATATAAAAAAGAAAAAAGTTAAAAGAAAAAGAAATTACAGATCTCCACGTAAGTTTCAGTCGGCTGAGATTTAGCAATCTCAAAGGTTTATTTTCAGGTCGTCGATTCCCACTTGGCTAAGCCAGGGTACTCGCAATAAAAAATAGCCAGGGGTGCGGCACCATGTAGTTGGTGTTTTTTTTTTGCAGGGAAAAAGGGGTTTATATATTAATCAACCCGGATCAGAGAGATCTAACTCACATAGTTTTACAACCTCATCGAGTCCAGAACGCAGCCAGACTGCAGTTTTTACTTCTGTACGCCCTACTGCAGCTAGTTCATGACTAACTCTATTGGCCTCACGCCTAATAGCTCCCATCTCAATCTTCCGTTCACTATTCAGTAAATGTTTTATCTCCTGGACTAAAGAAGCATCACGGGACCTGTTGATTGGTGTGTCGCACATCATTGTTACGGCAACCTCGCAATCCATGTCTACCACGAAAGGCTGCAAACTCCAGTCAAGAGCTAACTGAATTCCTTCACGGCATGCCTCTAGTTCCGCCGTTAAGGCGTTATCACATGTAAACAAGTGCCTGCAGGAGCTGAAGATGATCTTGCCGTTGCAGTCCCGCAGCACCATCCCAGTGCCACCATTGCCTGCACGTTCTGAAAACGCACCGTCTACGTTCAGTTTAAGCCAGCCCGCTGGTGCTGGCTTCCATGTCTCCGCCGCCCGCGCCCGTACAGGCTCTCTGCCTAGACTAGCGAAGTGTGCAGCGGGGTATGATGGATCCTGGAGCACCATCTTTCCCTTTACTGCGTCCGCCTGCGGGTGTTGTTTAATGCAAAGGAGCGACGAGATGTAGCCGTGCAAGAACCTGCGGGATACTTCAGTTGGAGGTGGAGCTTTGTGATGAACAATTTCGTTCCGAACATGCCATGTTCTCCAGAATGTCATTAGGACAACCACACAAGAGGTTTCCGAGAGCGGCTCGAGCACACCGAAGAGCCACCCGGCCCAGAGTTTTCGATGGACATTATATCTGGAATCGCCCAGTCCTTCGCCATCGCGCTCCACAACTCTTTTGCTCGAGGACATCTGCACATAGCGTGGAAAATATCCTCGCATTCCACAGAACATAGAGGGCACAAATTATTAGGTTCAAGTGTGCGAGAGAATTTATTTTCCCAAGTAGCCAAAGAGTTGGACACCAGCCGCCAAACAAAGACCCGTACCTTCGGGGGAGCAGGGCATCCCCATATGGTCTTCTAGATGGCGTGACGATCATCCGGTGCCCTGCTCGATGCGCTCGCCGAAGGACTCTCGCGCTCGTCCATGGCGAAGCGGTACACTGACCGGACGGAGAAGAGCACGACTTCTCCGGTGCCCAGGCGAGGACATCATCAGTGATTCGCGTGGAGGTCCTGATGCGGGTGATGACATCCACATCAATAGCGTGAAAGTGTTGTCGAAGAAGGTCCATCCTCCAGGATCCTTTGTCATTCAGAAGCTCCGAAACGTGTCGGCATGTGCCCTGGGCTGTAACAAGTTGGCTAGTGGGCGGTCGCGGCAGCCACCTATCCCGCCAGATCCGGATTTGTTGGCCGGTGCCAACACGCCAAATAAGCCCCTTCTTGAGGAGCTTCAAACCATGCATGATCGCCTGCCACGTAACAGACGCGTTACCGGAAAAATCGGTGTCCTCCAAGCACCCCTCCGGGTAATAGCAAGCTTTAAGTACCTGCGCACAGAGATTATCTGGTTTAGTTAATAAACGCCATGCTTGGTGAGCGAGTAGTGCCTGGTTGAACACTCTGGAATCCCGAAACCCAAGGCCGCCAGACTATTTCTGTCTCTGTATTTTTGGCCACGCCATCCAGTGAGTTTTCCGCTTCCCATCCTTTCAGCCTCACTAGAAGTTACGGACCATCCTGTTGAGATCATCACAAACTGACATAGGCAACTTGAAAACACCCATCATATATGTCAGTATAGCCTGTGCGACGGCTTTGATCATCATCTCTTTGCCTGCAAGGGACAAAGTGTCGCCCCAGGCAACAATTCTTTTAGTGAGCCTAGCTTCTAGGTTCTGGCATTTACCCTTGGACATCCTACCTTCAGGAGTTGGTACTCCCAAATATTTCTCTTCGAAGGTGGAGAGCTGTACTTGGAGAGAGTCACGTACATTTTCTTGTTGGTTTTGTGGGCATGATTTTCCAAACATGATACTACACTTGGCTCGGTTGATGAGTTGTCCTGTTGCACTCTCATATACTGTAATAATAGCATTTACCTCTCTAGCTTGCTGCCCATCTGCCTTAAAAAACACTAAAGTGTCATCGGCAAACAACAAATGGGAAATACCAGGAGCTCTCCGGGACACCTTCACAGGCGTATACTTTCTTTTCTCCTCTCCATCCTTCGGCAAAGCAGACAGACCATCAGCAATAAATAGGAATAAAAACGGGGAGAGTGGATCGCCTTGCCATAGCCCACACGACGGTGTGAATGAATCCAAGAGGGTCCCATTAAATTTAACAGTGTATCTGACCGAGGTGACACAAGTCATGATCCAGTCAACCCAACGATCAGCGAAACCCAACTTTTGCATCATACGTTTCAAGAACACCCAATCAACCCTGTCATATGCCTAGGAAAGGTCCAACTTATATGCACAAAATCTTCTCTCTGGATCTTTCTCCTGTTGAATAGAGTGAATGCATTCAAACGCAACAAGAACATTATTAGTAATCATTCTACCTGACACAAAGGCACTCTGTTCTGGCGATATGATCTCCTCCAAAATTGGTCTCAACATATTCACAAGGCATTTTGAAACAACCTCATAGATGACATTGCACAAGCTTATAGGCCTATACTCAGAGAGCTTCACCGGATTATCAACTTTGGGGATAAGAACAATAGCAGTGTTGTTTACTCCATTTGGCATCACACCCGCCCGGAAGCACTCTTTCACTCCCCTGATTACCTGATCCTTCATCACTGCCCAGTTCCTCTGAAACATCCTGGCGGGAAACCCATCCGGTCCCGGCGCTTTGAGTGGCCCAATCTGAAAGAGTGCATCAGAAATTCCCTTATCCGAAAAATCTGCGCATAATGCCTCATTCATAACACAGCTATTAATAAGATCAATAATAGGATCTGCACATAGGAACGGGTCAGCAGTAAACAGGGTGGTGAAATAATCAGTCACCATTGATGGTGGCACTGTCCATATGCGCCACCCCATCCTCATCTACCAAAGACCTGATGCGGTTTTTTCGTGCACGCCACACTGCCTTCCTATGAAAGAATTTAGTGTTCCTGTCACCTTCTCTCAACCAGTCAACTTTGGATCGTTGCATCCAAAGCATTTCTTCCCTGTAAAGTAGCACATTTAAACGATCAAGAGCTTCTCTAATGCTACGTTGATCTGCATTCATGGCCATTAGTTCTTCAAGATGGGTACGCGATTTATTAATATCCTGGATTACATTACCAAATTTCCTCTTACTCCATCCTTGCAAGGTATGCATGAGCTCACCTAGCGTTGTTTCCACATCGCCTAGGTGACCCATGACCCTAGCAGCAGTCCAGGCTTGCATGATGACCTCAGGGAGCACGGGATCCCGCTCCCAGGCCACCTCGTAGTGTCTGCACTTCCTGCCCACATACTCCCTAGGTGGCTCCGGCGAGTAACTCGGAAGGATGGGCGCATGGTCGGATGACGGTGCCACCAAATGGTGGACGGTCGCCTCCATAAATAAGTCATGCCAAGAATTATTTGCCACTGCACGATCAACTCGCACTTTGACATTCGCACGCCCGGACCGCTGGTTATCAAAGGTCTACGACAATCCTGCAAAACCAAGATCTCCAAGACCACAGAACTCCAGAACATCCCGAAAATCAATCATCTGACCTGCTGAGCGGGGGGTGTCAGAGAAGTGCTCGAAGCCCCACATGGCCTCGTTGAAGTCACCAATTACCACCCAAGGCATGTCCGCCTGGTGGTGAAGATCGCGGAGAAGCGACCACATGTGATGTCGATCCTTCGTCCTGGGCTCGCCGTAGACGCAGGTTAGCCTCCAAGGGGGCTCCCCCGATGTAGTACTCACATATGCATCAATATATTGTTCATGCATATCTTTTACATCGAGTTGTACAGATTCGTGCCAAAACAGAGCTAGACCTCCAGTAAGACCATTACTGTCAACGGCATCAAAACCTTTCAACCCCAAGCGAGAGCGATATCTTTTCAACCTATCTTTTGACTGTCTAGTTTCACAGAGAAAAACTATACAAGGGAAGTGAGCTTGCATCAAACTCACAAGATCACGAACTGTCCAAAAGCTCCCCGCCCCTCGGCAGTTCCAGCTCAAGATACTCATTGCTCCTGACGGTGCGCCGCATGCATCCCCGTCAGTTTACCGGCGGCCCCATAGCCAGTTGCCTCCATAGCATGATTTTCCTCATCCTCCACTGACCCAAAGGCCACCGCTGCACCAAACATCATGACAGTTTTTTGCATCTGAGTACAGACAGGTGCTTGAGATCCTCCTGCCGCCATAGCACCCACATCGGAGCTCTCCATCGTTGCAACCGCGGTTCCACCCTTGGATGGCTTCGGGCGGGCAGCATCCGCACGGGGAGCCCCATATTCGCCCCAACCATCCTCCAGTTTCTCCTTGGCTGTTTTCGCCGAGATCGCTAAAGGGAACGTTATTGATGCCATGGCCGCAGGGAGGGGTCGCACCAGGGGTTGCTGACTAGGGTAGCAGTGCGATCTGGAGGCTCCACCCCCACGGGATATATGGGAGCACACGGATAGCATGATCTCTTGGTGTTAGGGCCTAGGACTTGTGCCATCACTGGACTCCTTTGAGCCTAGGACTTGTGCCATCACTGGACTCCTTTGATTGGATTTGCAGGCAGCGACAAGGTAGAGGGGCTTG